>NC_091557.1:34031702-34046702 GCF_042767895.1 Penaeus vannamei
ATAGACCGATTTGGCATGACTTCACGAGGCAGGGTTACCATGACGATGAAATCCACTGGTGAAAACAAACCCCTCTCTCACAGTAATGAAAAGTTACATTATTATTGATATGTTAAAAAAAGGAGAAAAAGCATTATGAAGTGAAACTAGAAACTCTGCAGCTAAAAGGGTGTCCATATCGTCTACCTGCTGAAATTTGGATGGATGTCCTTTGAGGTGGCCTAAAAGGCCTATCACACTAACATCTTTTCTGTCAATTTTTGCATTTCTGTCTGAATTTGAGGCTTTCCTCATGTATCATTTGCAAACGGAACACCTCCCATATGATGACAGTAACAACTGTTTCTGTCTGATTAATTTCCGTCTTGTTCTAGTGCTATGAAGGATCTATACAATTAGAATGTTTTTTATTGATTAATTAGATTGTACGAGTAAATGTGTTCCCCACACAGACCAAACTCTAGAGTCTGGGGTATTACCCATTTTGTTAACCTTAATTTGTTAGCTCCATTCTCGATACTAAGACATACCCATATTACGGAAACAATTATGGGATTATGAAAATTTGTACACAAAAATTGGTGTTTCGGCAAATGGCTATATTCTTTTTAAAAAAATTAATGTATTGAAATGCACTTACGTATTAGTATATTTCCGTGCAATTCACAGTACCTATTATCAATTAGCAACGCCGTAAACTGCAATTATGGCGCTATGAAACTACCATAATATGAAGTATTGTTTCATTAATAGTAACAATAATATCAAATACCTTCACGGGTAAGAAATTATTGCTTAAAATATTACCTTCGCTCGCCGGGACGAGGAGCATGTAAACAAACATTCACTGTTAGAATAATGTCTTCTGCTCATATTAAAATGTATTTTGTCTAATTTCTATATGACAAACTTTATGGAATATTTTAGTTTTATTTTATATCATTTGCATCCAGCTATTTTTTGAATTTTTGATTATTCGTTCTGAAGAAAATTGAAATTAACCCTTGTAGAATAATTGTTTTCATCACTAATATAATATCAAAACATATCTTTAGACTAGATAAACAACTTTGAAAATATGATGATACCAAGTGATTTTGGTAATTTGTGGATTGATGAATAGAAACAAAAAAACATGTTATGTGACTACCACCTAAAATCTATTTCACCCACATGAATTTATAAACAAATATTAAACATAAATACAATAAATGAAACATTTAACTTGATAGAAATATACTTAATCAAAAGATTTCACATGTCTCTTATGTAATTTAAATGATAATTACTTAATCAAATAATTTTTCAAACCACCTCGGTTAAGAAGTTCAGCCGGAGGAGCTCATGTGGAGGATCGTCTGCTCGCTGATGTAACAACTCTGTCCGTTTTCCTTCTTTAGACGCACTGAAACCTCATCAAAACTCCATATCCTCACGAGAACAACCTCCTTCAAAGACAAGAAATGGCACAGCAACTCGCGAATTTGTTTACGAGAGTGGGGCAAATAGGTTTTGGAGTGGCTGTGGTCGGCGGCGTTGTGAACTCGGCGTTGTATAATGGTAAATAGTAATTGTGTTGATGGTATGGCTATTTTATCATATTATATTTTGTTATTTAATGATTTTATCACTTCCTACGGATTGAGAGGGTATGCATGTTGATAAGTTTATTTTACAGATGCTTATTTGTGGTTTAAAGATTTGTAAGTGTAATTAATGTGCCTGTCATGTGAAGATAATGTTTTACCATATATTTTAAGAAGTAATTTACATTCCTATTCAACTCATCTAATTATAAGGAGCTGGAGATTATTTAGTAATACCTTTCAGGTTTATTAAAGTTTAGAATGGAAACATTTGCTAAGAAGGTTCTGGAAAATGTGATGTTGCTTCTGCAGGAAAATCCAACAAACGGTCAATATTGTCACAGGGTAGTGGCTCACTTTCGAAACAATTATGATATTTATCTGCAGGAAAAAAGACTGATTTCAATGATTCTTGGCGTTGTTTTTTATGCAAATTAATTGTTGAGATCCGAGTATCATTTCTATTGACAAAACCCCAAAAAAGTCCTGCAAATTACCCATTATACGCAACACCGAAAACTAAATAATGGCCGAGAATCTTCTTGCCAAATCTAGTGTATGGGCAGAAGGTTCTTTGGACAGAGTTGCATACAAGACTGTATTAATAATTCTTGAAACACGTAAATGACGTATAACAACATTAATAAAGGCTGTTGAAAGCATAGATTTAGAACAGCAGACACTTGATTAGCAAAATATCTCTTTGACAAGTGATACATGAATTACTTAGCATATCGCAGTAATGAGTTCTGCCATCAGTGCAGTATTTACTCTCGACATGTAAGCAAGATGATCAACTTGGCTAAAATTGGACTTTCACCTCTGTTCTTTTATGTATAGCACCTTTAGGAAGCATTTGCTCAAATATTGCCATAGAAGAAAATTGTCTTGTTTCGTATCATTCTATCATTTCATATAGGTTTTATTACCCAACTCTACCACTACCTCATACTGAATATTATCTCAACAAACACCATCACATACTTTGTCAGAAGGCAGACCTAAGTGGACTTTCTTCTTTGCTGGATTATCAAATGATTAACCAATTCAAAATCCTTTATCTAACAAGAGTACATGTGGAAGAAGTCTGTTGACCTTTACTTAATTGAATGTAAGCTTTTGTCTGTTGGCCTTTACTTAATTGAATATAAGCTGTTATGCCATTACCAGGTTAGTTAATAACATAGACAATCGATAACAGAACTCAGCAAGTTTTGCATGGAGTTGGACAGAGCCCTGCCATTGAAATTGTAAATCAAATGGTAAAAGTTTACAATAGGACTATGTTTGTTACAGACTAAGCCTCCAACTTGAATAGACAAAGATATTATCCCCATAAAAGTACATACTACAGTAATTTTACACAGTAGTTCTGCTTAAAGGATTGTGATGATTTTGGTATGATGGATTCTTCTTATTTTCTAGTATCCAAATATATATATCAGTTATTACGCAGAAACGCCCACATTATTGAGAATCATAGCACTGATAACAGGGAAGGGCATGAAAGATACCAGGGAAACTGCATTGTAAAATATACATGATATACACAGAATCAATCACTACATTGTTTAATGCAGGAGGTTCTGCCCCCTGCAGTCCCTGTATGGGGGCACATTCTACAACTCCCACCCAGGAAAACAAAGAATCTTTCAAGTTTTCACGGCAAGAGAGAGCGTATGACCAACATACAGGAGCACCTAGATATTGAGTATGTTCAATTCTCTCTCCTGCCGTGAATATATTGAGGACTTTGTATTGCTGGGTGGGGATTGTGGGGTTTGCAGGGGGCTGTTGCATTAAACGATATAGTGGCTGATTCTATGTAAATTATTCATATTCTGCCCAATAATTTCCCTGTTATCCATCATGCTCTTCCCTACTATCAGGGCCAAGAATATGGGGATATATGGGTGTTTCTCTGCAATAATTTGTATGTTTGGATACTAGAGGTAAAGAGGAATCTATCGATACCAAAACTGTTGCAATCCTGGATATGGAACTATTGTGTATAATTACCCAAACTATGACAAAGTTTATTATATGAATCAGAAACCTTCCTGATCTAGGGGCTTTATCTTTGGACCCCAACTAATCACCATATTTCCCCGGTTGGGGCTCTACTCTTGGACTCCCTTCTGGTCACTGTGTATCCCTAGATGGTGTGGTCCTTTTTCATACTTTAACCGAACAGTTTGTTTCTAGAAATAAAAGCAAGTGTTTCTTGCATATTTAGCAGTCATCATTACAATGCAACCTTGTAAATATATTTATAATTTAAGAAGGTCTAATCTCCAGCCTCCTTATCAGTGGTTTTGTCATGGTAATATTAGGCTATGCATTTTTGTATTTACTTACATAACCATAAATTTTTAAATTGAATAAGTTATTCTTTTTTTTTAATGGTAAGCTGCAGGAAATCTGTAAGATAAATGAACTTAATGATTTTTTTAAGCAAAGTAAAGCTGAATTTTGTTTAATGAATATTAGTCATAGTTTTAGATAGTAATGACTAATCTCAAATTCTTATTGAATTAATGAAAAAAGTTTAAAGTAATATAGATATTACTTAGAGGACCTTTTCTTAGTATGCTTCAAGATATCAGTTTAATTGACCATATATATTACTCTGGCATAGAGTACCCAAGAACCTGACAGCTATATATCCTCTTACCATCTTCATCTCACCCTTCTCTCCAGTCGATGCAGGGCACCGAGCGGTCATCTTCGACCGTTTCTCTGGTGTGAAGGAAAGTGTAATGGGTGAGGGAACGCACTTCTTCATCCCATGGGTCCAGCGCCCCATCATTTTTGATACACGTACGAGGCCAAGGAATGTGCCTGTGGTGACGGGTAGCAAAGGTATGGCCTCAAGTATTTTCTGTAAGTTACTTGGTTTCAAATAAGCAAGAAACCTATTAATGGATCATGCTAGGAAAGGGAAGGCTTCAAGGTTATAGTTTATTTTTATTTTGGATGAATATAACCTTGTTTTGAGTATTTTATTTTAGTGGATATGTTGAAAGTAAGGAAAAGCATAGGAGTGTGTGTGTGCAAGTTGGAGATGTTAAAGTTTGCTGATAATAGGGAAAATGGCCTAGATAGTAGGAGCTGCTTCATAAACTTTGTGCTTTGTAAGAAAGAGTTTCAGTGCAAATGATATTTTGATCTGTCTTGGACAGTCTTTGCCCAGATCCTCCTAATGCATTTGCAGGCAGGGAATATCTTAAGACTACAACAGTTTTAAACATGTGTTAGATATTAATGTGTAGTTATGTCAACATTAAAAGCAGAAGTTAGCCAAGATTAAACCATCCCAGGGAGAGGAAATTTTAATGTACCCAAAACAGCAGTCTTGGTGGCCAGAGATGGTTCAGGGACCAGGGATGAGCTTGAGTAGTGGAACTTGAGTGATACATTTCTGTGCCATGTCTTTTTCATTGCCTGAATAATCATTTGAAGTATGATATAAGAGTCCTGGTTTTAAAGACATACAAAAAGATTAGTTTTATTACTATTTTTTAATGCAGTAGTTGATTTTGTTAACCGCTTCTTCATCTAAGTACCATTTTGTTTTAACTGAACATGGTATCAGCATTTTGTATCTGTATGTGTCATTCTGAATAATTAAGTGAGTTATGTAGCAATGATTATTTTTCATTCAAGAATGTCTTCATTTTATTTTTCCAAGTAGTTATGTAGAGTGATGATAATTCATAGTTTGAAATAGAATGACTTCCCAGTCAAATACCAATATTTAAAAACAAAATTGCATATTTATTATAATACCTTTAGCATGTTGAATGACTGACATCTCTCTTCCATTTCAGATTTACAGACTGTGAACATCACCCTTCGTGTGCTGTTCCGACCACGCAGTTCTGAGCTTCCAAAGATCTTCACTACCCTTGGAATTGATTATGAAGACAGAGTGTTACCTTCCATCACCAATGAAGTCTTAAAGGCTGTTGTGGTTAGTAAAGAAATGCACTTGTATGTAGATACACTTCATAGAGCTATAAAATCTGGTATAGTTGTTTTGTTATGACTGGAATATTGTAAATGAATTGACAGCATGAAAATTATTTAATGAAAGGTGTATTGAATAAGATGTTGAGGACTGATGATTCTTAGAGGTGAATTGTAATTGATTATAATGTCAAAAGTAGGTGATAATGATGGTTTGTTTTCTCTTAGGCTCGTTTTGATGCAGGAGAGCTGATCACACAAAGAGAAAAGGTTTCTCGCAATGTCAGTGAAGCTCTCACGGAACGTTCTGCACAATTCGGATTGATCCTGGATGACATTTCAATTGTAATTTTTCTTGCCTTTTTTCTATGATTTTATTGTATGTATATTCCTACATGGCACAAGCTTTCTGCAATACCCTCATCACTCTCAAGGCTTATGAATTGAAATGTCTCAGCCTATAGGTGTTGGGATATCCTCTTCAACAAATCATATTTTTCAGACCCATTTGACCTTCGGAAAAGAGTTCACGCAAGCTGTTGAGCTGAAGCAGGTTGCCCAACAGGAAGCTGAGAGAGCAAAGTTCTTGGTAGAAAAGGTAAGATTAATTTTCCTGGTATGAAATAATTTCATCATTTGTATTAGTTACCTTTAAGTTGTTAAGCTGAATTTTTTGTGTGCAAAGTTTAGAGAATGTTTTAAATAGGAAGGCAAAGAAAATTCAGATTTTGAAAATATTTTTAATTGTTTATATACATTTAGAAATTTGTAAATGACATTATTGTCCCCACTTCAGTAAACAAAACAAAAAAGAAAGAAAGAAAAAAAAACAATTCACAGTTAGGGACTTCTTGCAGTAGTTTTAAAATTCATAGATTATAAATTTTGAACTACTAGTGATTAAAGATGGGTGTTGTACTGGAATTTATAGACATTGTTGAGTTTTCAAGTAGGCAAGTGATATGATAATCAAGTTGCAACACAAGAATATAGCCCATTTCTTTAATGTGCAAGGAACAACAGTTTGATTTTAAACATGCCTCCATTATAATTCGATTATCATGTTTTTTGTAAAGTTATATTATTTTTGGCAAATTCAATAATATTGAAACCTGAACTAACGTTTGCTCTTGCACTTCAAGAGGGTTCTTTAGGCATTCAGATATGACAATTGATGTCAGTTTTTATAAAATCAATAGACAAATGATATAGTGATTCATGTTTTAATTTCAATATTTGCCCCTGTAGGCCGAGCAAGAGAAGAAGGCTGCTATTATCAGCGCTGATGGTGACGCTACAGCTGCCACTTTACTTGCCAAGTCCTTTGGTGAGGCTGGAGAAGGCTTGGTGGAACTTAGGAGGATTGAGGCTTCTGAAGACATTGCTTACAGGTGAGGACAAGGAGCAGGAGTAGTTTTATGCTTGTTGTTTACCTGTGAAAATCCTAGGAAGAATTTTATTTTTATTTTTATTTTTTCATTATTTTTATTTTTTTAAGGAAATTGTTCATGTGAAGGAATAGAACATATTTTAGTTCCCAATAAACTGTTTATTTGGCAGATAAACATTTAAAATATACTATATAGGTCATGATTCAGAAAGCAGTAATAACTAAAAGCAAAACAAATATTATATTTGATAATGTCAAACTATATGAAGCAGAATAAATAATAAACCAGTCTTCAAGCTACTGGAGTATAACTGATTTCACTTGGAGTAACGACAGGGTGAATTTGATAACTATGAATTGAACCTCAGGAATATCTTAGATTTACTGTGATTTTCTCTTACAGGCTGTCAAAGAATCGCAACATTGCCTACCTCCCCAACAACCAGAGCACCTTATTGTCCCTTCCCCAGTGAAAGCATCTCCATTTGATAGCAAGTGAAGAGAGTGCAAGATGACCAAACTTATACATAGGGTTTATGATGAACAATAATTAAGAGCCTCCCTGAAGTGTCATTAACTTCAATTGCCTAAAGAATGTACCAGATTTCCTTTAGCATGAATGGCATTACTTGTACAAATGACTTTTGTTTGTGATATATATACATATGGGGAGTAATCAGAGGCGGTAAAGGGTAGGTATTGTTTTCCTAATATATCAAGCTCGACAAAAAATCTGTGCATAAAATGTGTATAAGCTTCTCAGCAGCATATGTCTGTTGGAAAAATTCTTGTCATTCATGTTGCAAAAGAAAAAAAAGATGTTGCAATTAATCTTGTTTTTCCATGTATAATACTGAGGCAGCATTGTGTAGAAGCAGTGTACAGATATTTCATATGTTAAAAGCTTTTCACATCTGCTAAGGTATCTTGAGAAAGCAAGTAATTGGAGCTTATATATGATTTTTTTCCAGGGTGAAGAGAATGTAGATAAAAAAAGTTATAAATGTAACTATGAAAGAAACAGAAAAGTGCTGATTGTAATTAGGGATTTTGTAAAGAAATTTTACTTTGAAATTGTGTTTTACTTCAAAGACCCTCTCTGTATACAAAACAAATATACATAAATAAAAAATAAATGCATTATATTAACTAGATTATTGAATATGAAGATGATTTTGAAAGCAAGTGAAATTTAGAATGGTGTTCATGCATAACATCTTATTCAAGAATTTGTCAGTTATATAACAAATAATGTTTCTATAATCTGGAATGCTGCATAAGGTATGCCTGCGGTGTATATAATTGGATATCTACTACTTTGCAACTTGTTTTCTTAATGTATATGAAAACCTTGAAAATGTGATTATTCCTGATAATTTACAGGTAAGAAAGTTAATTAACATGCAGTATGGGTAATATTTCTTAAAATAGCATTTCAGGAAGTAAACTTTCCTAACAACAGATTTTGGAATGTATTTTCCTTCTTATTAACCTTTCTGACACAATACTTTACCATAGTGCTAAATGACCTTTGATGCCTAGCATGTTTATTAGTTTCAAACATTAAACATTTTCTTTCCTAGAGATTGAGATAATGCAGTTTTTATGTAAGTAATTAAATAATTTCAACCAAATAGCAAAAATTTTCAGTAAAATTTGTTCCAAACGTTATGTACATGTGCATGTGTATGTGTACGTGTGTCATTACTGATGTGTGTTTGCAGTCCTGTATATTTGCTTTTATATACTAGAGTATATTGGATGTTTTGAAATAAAAGCAGGATTTTGAAATAGAAGCTACTAAGCAGAATAGCATGTTTCACTTTGCATATAAATGTTAAGTGTTGCACAAAGGGGACAACCAACTCCTTAGATATAAAGTGTATGTCATAGAGCATACAGCTTTGAATATAAACCTGTCTTGGGATGAAGAGTTAGATATATTAAAGTCTTTAACAAAAATGTATTGGATGATGGAACTTTGTTTATTTTATCATGTATTTTTATCCCAACCTTTCTCAGCAACTGGCAATAAATGTCGGGCTCTTTATTGATAAAAAAGAAAGTTTTATTTGGTTTTGTTGCTCCTTGATGGCCATAAACGCAAACAATTAATACCAATCTTTGGTTGCCAGTAATAACAGTTTTATGTCATTCAAGACCTTTACTTTTTCCATTGTATTTATTGTTAAACTATGCCATGTCTTTATTGAAAACATAGAATGGCAATTGCTCTTAAATAATATATATGTTATACGACCATCACTTATTGCCACTTAATTTTATAAATGCATTATACAACTGTTGAAAATGTGTTAGCACCAGTATGTTCTTTGCATTATGTTTTATAGGATCGACCTCAGAAGACTAAATTATTAATCTGGAATGTTTTTTTCTACAGGCACCCGATTTTTTTTTTTTTTTTTTTTTTTTTTTTTTTTTTTTTTTTTTTCCTTAATCTGTCGACCTAAATATTCATTCACTTGTTGCAAAATATCTTGATGAAACTAAAGCATGAAGGGATAAAATCTGGTCACGTTTGCTACCTTTTCCCACCCAATCCTTTGCCCGTTGTTGTCGTGTGGGGTTTAGGAGGACTGGGACCCAATGCATGGGATCTTCCCTACCTTGTGCCTCAGCCCACGACAATTAATTTAACACGTTTTTTCCCCCTCCTGCCCTTTCGTTTCCGTCCTTCCTCCAACCCCTTCTACTATGAAAGCCGTGCTGAAAAGAAGAAAGGCCGACTTTGTGCCAGTCCTCAACATCCTGAGGGAACCATGGGTATTCCCCTGTTTTAGATGTCTAGCCCTTACCCCTCAAGGGGACTCTGAGGGATGGACTGTTTCTTTCCCCAACATAGTTTAGGCTTACCATGGCCAATAATGAAGACGTTATACTCTTGTTAGGGGCAATGAGGCTTGCCCTTCCATCAAATAACCCCACCAACTCAAAAAATCCCGGTTCCCCGACCCCAGGGTCTCACCACGACTGAGCACTGGAACTATTACCCATTCCTCAATGCCTACTAGTACATTGCTTATCCAAGACTCAATCTAGAGGAGACATCCCTACTCTCCCAACTTCCTCACCTTCATCACTTCTACACCCACAACCTTCATCAATCATCCCATCCTCCCTCATTACTACTTCACAACCTTATATGCCTCCTCTCCGTAATACTACCTCCCTCAACAATACTCCCTCTTCCACACGTCCCCGTCCATCTACCACCCCCATCTCTAGAAATATCTTAAATACCCAATTTAGCCCAGCCAAATTGGACCGGTTTTTCGTGATCCCCGCACAGTTCATTACTCTGACAACAATCTTCTCTTTCAGCAATGTCTCCAAAAACAAGTAAGCAAAGTCTCTTTCCGTAGCCGACCAGATCGTTCCCGTCTTGCTACAGTTACATCCGAAACCCAAGCTATAGCATTATCAACTAACTGATCTCTCTGGCAACCCCATTCCTGCAGAACCTCATCCAAGCCTCAATACTTGGTTAATTTTCTAGAATACGTCCGCCAAGCTGACATCGATGATTTTGGTATCGTTGGATTCCTCTCAATGCCTACAATGCAAATATGTAGATTTTATTGCGCGGAAATCCCCGTTAGTGACAAACTTGGCCCCAATAGCAGGGGAGGACATGAAAGGCCTGCCTCACGGACTATGTTGTCCTATCAGTACAGAACTATTCCATTCCTCATAGAGGTCATCGTAGGGACCCCACCAACATTGCCAAAATTACTATCCGTAATCATGACTTTCCCTTTAATGTCTACATAGGTGGAGAATCCCTCCCTGTCCGACCATATCTATCTCCCCGTCAATGTCAAAACTGTTAGCGTTTAGGACATCATGCCAAACACTGCCGTTTTACAGCCCTAACATCCCTCCCTCCCAGCACTACCCGCAGCAGACTAAACGTTCCACCTCAACTTCTACCACGCACTCATCTCCGCCTACCTTTGCCTCTACTCCTCAGACACTAGTCTCCTCTTCCCCCCGCATAAGGAAACCTTTGTCTCAAAACTCCCCAACCAATTCCGTTTCAGAAACTCTAGAAGATATTCAAACTATCTGCTCGAGTCCCAAAATGACACCGAGAACCCTCATCCACCCTCAAATTCCACAACTCCCGGGCCTTCCACACTCAAAGTGGCTGCCGATATCCATCCTCATCATACCCCTATTCCTTCTACACCCCTTCCTCCTACTCCCTCCCAACACAGCCTATCCCCCCAGCTCCAACTACACCCACATCAACCCTCCCTCCATACCCTCTCTCCCTTCCACTCCCTCTTGGATATACAAGTGAATCCCTCATGTCATAACTATGCCCTTCCCAAGATCCCCCACCTCCTGATACCCCTCCTAATACTACACCCTCTCCCCTCTAATTCCTTATCTCACCCCCTAGCTCCTTCTCCTTCAAATTCTCCACCACGCACCGTATGCATTATAACAACCAAGATATAGCTCTCGTATGAACCGTATTCATGTTGACAAATGTGGAAAGGTATGAATGAGAACGAATATCTTCACAATACAAGAGATGTATTTAACCGGTTTCGATTATATCTTCGTCAGAAATACACCGGTTAAATACATCTCTTGTATTGTGAAGATATTCGTTCTCATTCATACCTTTCCACATAGCTCGCGTACATTGGAATATTCGCAGTTTCTGTTCTCACAGCCCTGACCTTCATATCCTTCCTTATAACCCATCCATTATCTGCCTCCAATTGACTTCTCTTACACATCCTCCTCTGCTTTGACAACCTCTTCTTCCTCAGACGTATACATATCCTTCACTTGAACTAATCCCCTTACCTAACCCCACCGTAACACATTCACTCATCAACTCCTTAAGCCAACTTTAACCCTTTCAGTATTACTCTACAGTAGATAGTTGGCGCATAACAACTAAGTACTAACTCAATCACCCTTCACTACCCTTTACTCTACCTTCCTGTAGTGGTATATGACCTTAGATATCTAGCATATTTATTTTGCTTTTAACCATTAACCATTGCTACCTTCCCCTTGAAAGTAATTTTGACCATGACTGGTCAAAATTATTTTGTTGAGGTAAGTAACCTGCTTGAAACCACAGATGGGATATATTACTTAATTGGCATAAACCCCTGACAAAAGGTGGTGCATTATCATCTCAACTAAATATCTACTTTTCTGTATTTTTGAAAACATGACCGGTCCACGTCACTTATAGTTAGGTCTTTGTATGAATTTAACAATCAGCATTTACTGAAAGAAATGTGTAGTGCAAAAAAGTAATTAACTTTGCATTAAGGATGTTAGCAGTTATACGCTAAATAAATAAGATGCTGTTAACTTTGTCCAGTTGCGATAATCATGCAAAGATGGCTTTTTCTAGTGTCTTCCGTTAGAAGTTTGGTGTGATGCCTAACTTTTTAAATAAATTACAAAAGCAATGAATATTTATATGCGTTTTCATATAAAGTGCGATGTTGGCCTGCTTTCTTTCCTCCAACATTAAAAGTTTATAAAGAGGATTCTCTTTTATAATACAAAGGGTTCAGTTACGCCATATTTTTTGTACGAATCGTGAGGGAAATTAGTCATCTCTGTTCATAATGTTGGGCCGAAAATGCTTCCGTACGCTTTTGCTTACTCAGCATGAATATTGGAGAATACGGATAAACAACCTTGCGCTCATTTTACCATTGTAAGTCGGTGGAAATCCGTGTAAGTCACTATTCATACGAGAAACGAATAACGTCTTTAACAAAGATAATATACTCTACGAGTGATACTTTCTGAGCAGTAGTCTGATAGATGAGATGCATAATTTTGTACACGAGAGAGAGTAATGGATTCATGAACCGTTATTGACTCTACTGTATTCGTCTCTGTTTGATGTCCCACTAATGCTTTCAGTTGTGCTAGATAAAATTTACATTATTTTATTAGTCTTTCCTGAGCCTGCTTATCTACATACGCGGTGATATTGCTTTTTTTATTTGTTGAAAATGTGAAGAGCTGCACACTATGAATCTTAATGGGGAAATGCTACTTTCCGTTATTGATCAAGAAATGTAAATATGCAAACATGACATAGTGTGCTGCAGAATGATGTCTGAAGAACCTGCTCTGGAAGTTTAGAAATGTGGCTTAGATTGTGAATATTCCTTGATCACTAGGAATCTTAACCCAAAGACGAAATACTTTGTTCGACTCTTGTCTTAACTTGCAGAATACATGATTCCGAGTGAAACCGGAGGGGGGGGGGGGTGTAAGTATATGGTCCGACGTATTCTTACCCTCAAGCGTTTAATTTACTGCTCAACCTTACCTGGTGTTTTATGATACAACCTGTCTTTGGTCTTGTGAGAATATCACATATTTTTTTTAGTTCTTTTCTATAAGAACCAATAGCATTACTTGCTTTTACGTATAACAGTATTTATTATTTTTGAACATTTGATAAATGGATCCCGCTGTATGTTACACTTGTTATAATGTCAGGCCCACATACGGTGTAAGTATATTAGATCTGGCACAATGGAGTATAAGAGTTTGGCACTAATGTAAAGCGTGCCCTGTTACTTACTAAAACAATATATTCTTTTGTTCACTGTAACTTTTGGCGTTGCATACTCACTCAGCATCGGTTGTACTATTCCAGTCCAAGATTCGCGCTTTCCCTATAAGGGATAAGGCACCATTTTTCTATCAGAGGAGATATTACAATAGACTGCAAGCAAACGGCCGCCAAAGAAGAGGATGAGGCATTGCATTTATATACATAATGAGCTCTTACTTTAATGTAAAAAATATAGATTGACTGGAAATCAATTATCTGGGAGATGGAGAGCGTTATATTTTAGGATTATAAAGAACATTTTACGCACATAAAAGGTGAAGCTCAACAGTTTTGTCTCTCTGTTCTAAATTCTAGTATAACAAACTAATATGCTGAGACCAGCCAAGACTTATTCAGGAAAGGATCTCGTGCTGAGTTTGGATGTAATCTAATCCCCAATCTTTTCCTCTGACAACGTATTCTCCTTCCTTAGACGCCTAAATATCCTCCATTTGGTCTAATCACCCTGTATCCTTAACCCTTTCCCTTCTATCAATAACTATCCTATCCCATTTACCACCCCTCTTTCTACCCCTTTCACTAACATACTATTTTACAATACCATAGGACCGTTGATGCTCTTTCATCACAATACTTTGCTATAGTGCTACATGACCCTTGATGTTTAACACATTTACTTGTTTAAAACATTAAACATTAAACATTGGATTTAATTTGTGTAACGACGTGAGGTGATGGAAAATTCGCTACTTTTTCCATGGAAAGAACTTCAGCACACATAGGACAAGCTTGTACTATCTTCGTCGCTTTGCTCGGTATAATTACGATACATAGATTAAGAGGAAATTGAAATGCATAAGAGCATTAAATCCTTGAGGGAGAACTTTGTACTGCGATGATTGGAAACGCGAAGCAACTTTTCTTGCTATTAGAAAAAGAAATCCCTGAACGGAATGAGAATTAAATCAGTCTAACTTTTGAAAAAAATATGACATTGTAAGAGATCTGGATATATGCTGCATTTTGTTTATGAGAGTAAGGGGAGCACACTTATTACTGTTTCAATGGCATCATGCTGTTCAAGTGGGAGCGAGGGATGCCTTCCCTGCTTGCTTTACAGATTATGGAAATCAAGAAAGGGGTTGCCGAGATCGGTCGATATTAATACGCAACCTAAAAATAATTAGAATGAAATCAAACACATTAGTAAACAAAACGAATGCAGTTGGTTTTTAATTTCTTACAATCAGAAAGCAGTAAACCGTGTTTATTTGTCTTTTTTTAATTAATCTACACAGTGAACCAATACGGGGGACTTGCTTTAATATCGCCCTTTACTTCAACTGAATTGCACCAGGGAGTCATCAGCTCTGGCGTTACCCTCGATCTCGCAATGTATGAACAGTTAAATTTATAACATTAATATAAGCGGGTATTTGTACTGTACCTTATTGCAG
>NC_091557.1:34061702-34064202 GCF_042767895.1 Penaeus vannamei
AAGAGGGAGAAAGAGAGAGAGAGGGAGAAGGAAGGAGAGAGAGAGAGAGAGGGAGAAGGAAGGAGTGTTAGAGAGAGAAGGAGGCAGAGTTAGAGAGAGGCAGAGAGAGAAGGAGGGATAGTTAGAGAGAGGGAGAAGGAAGGAGAGTTAGAGAGAGAAGGAGGGAGAAGGAGGGAGAGAGAGAGAGGGAGAAAGAGAGAGAGAGAGAAAGAGAGAGAGATAAGAAAGGAGAGAGAGAGAGAGGGAGAAGGAGGGGGAGAAGGAGAGGGAGAAAGAGGGAGAAAGAGAGAGAGAGGGAGAAGGAAGGAGAGAGAGAGAGAGAGAGGGAGAAGGAGGGAGAGAGAGAGAGGGAGAAAGAGGGAGAAAGAGAGACAGGGAGAAGGAAGGAGAGAGAGAGAGAGAGAGGGAGAAGGAGGGAGAGAGAGAGAGAGAGAGGGAGAGAGAGAGACAGAGAGGGAGAGGTAGAGGGAGAAGAAGAGAAAGAGGCAGATGGAAAAGTAGGGTGAGAGTGATAGTGATAGTCATAACGATAGTGAGAGAGAGAGAGAGAGAGAGAGAGAGAGAGAGAGAGAGAGAGAGAGAGAGAGAGAGAGAGAGAGAGAGAGAGAGAGAGAGAGAGAGAGAGAAATAGGGAAATAGAAGAGAAGGGAAAAGAAAAAAAAGAGAAAAGAGTGATAAGAGATATATCATTTTCTAAAAAGGATACAAATACACAAAAAAGAAAAAAATATATATAGAAAAAGAAAAAATCACCTTTACATTTTTTACGACATTCTTCTTATCTTTCCTGCAGGAGGGTCAGTTATCGGTCGAGTGGGCGCGGTCCTCAAAGTCCTGGAGATGGGCGTGGCTAATAGAGAAGAAGGCGTGGCTAAGGAAGAAGCTGTGACAAAAGCTTTCACCGACACGAAAGCTGAGTACATGATCTTCGGCGGCAAACAGCTGGGTAAGTCTCTGGATGGTGCTCTGAGAAAAAGAGGATTGAGAAAAAGAGGGAAAGGGAGGGAGGGAGGGAGGGAGGGAGGGAGGGTGGGTGGGTTTGAAGGAGGGAGGGAGGGAGGGAGGAAGGGAGGGAGGGTTTGAAGGAGGGAGGGAGGGAGGGAGGGAGGGAGGGAGGGAGGGAGGGAGGGAGGGAGGGAGGGAGGGAGGGAGGGTGGGTGGGTTTGAAGGAGGGAGGGAGGGAGGGAGGAAGGGAGGGTGGGTTTGAAGGAGGGAGGGAGGGAGGGAGGGAGGATGGGAGGGAGGATGAGTCGAAGGAAAGGAGTGAGGGAGGATGGGTATGTGCTTGGGTGGGTTTGAGGGAGGAAGGAAGGGAGGGAAGGACGGAGGGAGGGAGGGTGAGTGGAAGGGTTAGAGAGAGGGTGCGAGGATGGGTTTGATGGAGGGAGGGAAGAAGGAAGGAAGGAAGGAAGGAAGGAAGGAAGGAAGGGAGGAAGGAAGGAAGGAAGAAAGGAAGGGACGGAGGGAGCGAGGTAAGGAGGGTGAGAAGTTGGGTTAAAGGGCTTGTAGGGTGCGAGGATGGGTTTGAAGGAGCGAATGGAAGGGAGAGAGGGAGGGAAGGAAGCGGGAACGAGGCAGGAAGAGAAGAGAGGGGAGACGGGGTGGTGTAGGAGTCCGAGAGGTGGGCTCCACAGGAATAAGGTGAATGAACCAAGATGTTTTGATTCCCTTATTAAAAGAGTAATAATGCTGGAGTGAGGCTGCTTCTTCTGGGAACGAGATGCTGCTCCCTGGCATCCTACACGAAGACTGCCTGTCATACTGGACTATGATCTAAGGGTAGGCTGTGAGTCACGTATTTAGCATATGGCAAGCAGTAATGAGGAAGGAAGTTTTAACAGCAACACAGCTTTTGCGGAAGGGGAAAGACAACGAAGAGATGAATAAACAGAGCAGTGACCATGCGTGAAAATGAAGTATGAAAAAACATAGTAAGAAGAAAAAGATCGAGCGAACAGGCGACGCGGAGAAAGAAAACGAAGAGCGAGAGGGCGAGAGAGAGCGAGAGGGCGAGAGAGCGAGAGGGCGAGAGAGAGCGAGAGGGCGAGAGAGCGAGAGGGCGAGAGAGCGAGAGGGCGAGAGGGCGAGAGGGCGAGAGAGCGAAAGGGCGAGAGGGCGAGAGGGCGAGAGAGCGAGAGGGCGAGAGAGCGAGAGGGCGAAAGAGCCAGAGGGCGAGAGAGCGAGAGGGCGAGAGAGTGAGAGGGCGAGAGAGCGAGAGGGCGAGAGGGCGAGAGAGCGAAAGGGCGAGAGGGCGAGAGAGCGAGAGGGCGAGAGAGCGAGAGGGCGAAAGAGCCAGAGGGCGAGAGAGCCAGAGGGCGAGAGAGCGAGAGGGCGAGAGAGCGAGAGGGCGAGAGGGCGAGAGGGCGAAAGGGCGAGAGAGCTTGAGGGCGAGAGGGCGAGAGAGCGAGAGGGCGAAAGAGCCAGAGGGCGAGAGAGCGAGAGGGCGAGAGAGCGAGAGGGCGAGAGGGCGAGAGAGCGAAAGGGCGAGAGGGCGAGAGGG
>NC_091557.1:34069202-34076702 GCF_042767895.1 Penaeus vannamei
CACCCCCTTTTCCCCCTTCCTCTTCCTCCCTAGGGCACCCTTCCTCCTTCCCCCTGTCCGCAATCCCCTTTCCCCTTCCCCCTAGGCCACCCCCTTTTCCTCTTCCTCCTCCCTCCCGCCCGCAATCCTCCCTTCCCCCTTCCCCCGTCCCCCACCCCCTTCCCCCACCCCCCCTGGAAGGCCAGAGATTGGTCGCATTAGGAAGGAACACGTCTTCAGACTCCTCGCTCCGGGAACTGGTCGGAGAACACGCATATCCTTACATCTTTTATGAGCGTAATAAACCGGTGTGTGCGTATAGGTTGCACGCGCGTACGCTTGGTACAGCCATGCACGTACATCGCCGCATGATTAACTGTACGACTTTATTTTTTTTTCTCCTTTTATTTCCTCTTTCGTTTTTTTATTTACCTCCCTCCGTCCTTTCTTTTCTTCCTCTCTCTCTCTCTCTCTCTCTCTCTCTCTCTCTCTCTCTCTCTCTCTCTCTCTCTCTCTCTCTCTCTCTCTCTCTCTCTCTCTCTCTCTCTCTCTCTCTCGCCAAATTCCAAATCTTCCTTAAAGTCACTCCTCTCCCACGCTAGACCTTAGGTCCACCCCCTCCCACTCCTCCTCTTCCTCCTTAACTTCCCCCATCTTCCTGGCTCCTTATCCCCTTCCCTTCCTCCCCTATTCCCCTTTTCTCTCTCTGAGTCCCCTTTCCCTTCCCCTCCCGTTCCTGTTCCTCATCCTCCCTGCCTCTTTTACGTCTTCTCAATTTCCTCTTCCCCATCTCCCGTTTCTCTTTCAATTCTTTCCCTTTCCTCTAAATGCCTCCTTCCCCTCCATTTCCCCTTCCTAATCTCCCATTCCTCTTTCAAATCTTTCCCCTTCCCTTAACCTCTTTCCTCTTAAACTCCCTTTCTCCCCCATTTCCCTTCCCAATCTCCCATTCCTCTTTCAATTCTTTCCTTCCCTTAACCCCTTCCCCCATTTCCCTTCCCAATCTCCCATTCCCCTTTCAAATCTTTCCCCTTCCCTTAACCCCTTTCCTCTTAAAGCCCCTTCCTCCCCCATTTCCCTTCCCCATCTCCCATTCCTCTTTCAATTCTTTCCCCTTCCCTTAACCCCTTCCCCCATTTCCCCTTCCCAATCTCCCATTCCCTTTCAAATCTTTTCCCTTTCCAACCCCTTTCCTCTAAAGCCCCCTTCCTTCCATTTCCCTTCCCAATCTCCATTCCTCTTTCAAATCTTTCCCTTCCCTTAATCCCTTTCCTCTTTAAGCCCCTTCCTCCCCATTTCCTTCCCCATCTCCCATTCCTCTTTCAATTCTTTCCCCTCCCTTAACCCCTTTCCTCTTAAAGCCCCTTCCCTCCATTTTCCTTCCCAATCTCCCATTCCTCTTTCAATTCTTTCCCCTTCCCTCTTAAACTCCCCCCCTATTTCCCCTTCCCAATCTCCCATTCTCCTTTCAAATCTTTCCCCTTCCCTTAACCCCTTTCCTCTTAAAGCCCCTTCCCCCCATTTCCCCTTCCTCTTTCAAATCTTTCCCCTTTCCTTAACCCCTTTCCTCTTAAAGCCCCCTTCCCCTCCAATTCTCCCTCTCCCCCCACCCCTCTTTCCTTTAAATCCTCTTTTATATTCCAAGTGACTCTATTCCCCCGCAGCCACGTGGAAGGCGATCTCAGGAGTAAGGTGCAAGGGGAACGCGCGGGCGGACGAAACACGAGCAGAGTTATGATGTAGAATATTGTTATTGTCATTATTAACGTTAATGCCGTTGTTTTTATTGTTGTTGTTGTTGTTGGTGGTGTAATTATTATTATTATTATTTTTTTTAATTGTTATTATTATTATTATTGTTGTTGTTGTTGTTGTTGTTATTATTATTAATATTATTATTATCATTATTATTGTTACTGTTATCGTTATTTTCATTTCTTCTTCTACTACTACAACTCTTCCTCCTCCTCTACTACTACATTTTTTTTCTTATTCTTCTTCTTATTAATATTAACGTTATTATTATTATTATCATTATTATTATTACTGTCATTATTATTATTAGTCAGTATTATTATTACTGTCATTATTATTATTATTTCTACTTCTACTACTACTCTTCCTCCTCCTCTACTATTACTATTCTTCTTATTAGTAGTAGTATTAACATTAACATTATTATCATTACTATTATTCTTACTAAACAATGGCGATGGTGATGATGATGATAATAATTATCGTTATTATTGTTTTTATTATTGGTATTATTATCATTGCTATTATTATTATTATTATCATTGCTATTATTATTATTATTATTATTATCATTGCTATTATTATTATTATTATTATCATTATTATTAATGTTATTATTGTTATTATTGGGATTATTGTTATTATTATTATCATTATCATTATCATTATGAATAATATTATTGTCATTGCTATCGTTATTATTAGTATCATTTTTGCTACTTGTAATAGTATGAGTAGTAGTAGTATCACTGTTATCATTATGACCATTTTTATCATCATCGTATCTATCATATTATCATCCTTCCACTATCACCATCATTATCGTATCCATCACCATTCCTCGCATTATTCACTCCCCCCTTCCTGCCGCCATTAACCGGCCGCCCTCTTCTCATTCCTCCTGCAGAAGGAAAAGGACAACAACGTAGGAGAAGGAGAAGGAGAAGCAGAAGAAGCAGGCGAAGCAGGAGGCGCAGGAGACGAGCAGGAGCAGCAGCAGCAGCCTCCTCGAATCCTCGTGGCTGTCCTCCTGGCGGGTTCCTGGTCGCCCTTCCTGCGAGAGATCCTCCAAGGACTCGAGGATCAGGATTATCCGAAGGACAGAATGGGCGTCTGGATTCATGCGAAGGTGAGGGAGGAGGGAAGAGAGGAGGAGGGAGGAAGGAGAAAAAGGAGGAGAGGGAGGGAGGGAGGAAGGAGGAAAGGGAGGGAAGGAGGGAAGAGGAATAGGAGGGAGGAGAGGGAAAGGAGGGGAGAGGAGGAGGGAGGAAGTAGGAAAGAAGGTAGGAGAGGAGGAGGAAATAGGGGAGGAGAGAAGAAAGAAGAAGGAGGAAGGTTGGGGGAGCGAGAGAGAGAGAGAGAGAGAGAGAGAGAGAGAGAGAGAGAGAGAGAGAGAGAGAGAGAGAGAGAGAGAGAGAGAGAGAGAGAGAGAGAGATAGAGAGTGAGAGAGAGAGAGAGAGAGAGAGAGAGAGAGAGAGAGAGAGAGAGAGAGAGAGAGAGAGAGAGAGAGAGAGAGATGATAGGAAGGAGAGAGAGATAGAGATAGGGAAGGAGAGAGATAGAGATAGGGAAGGAGAGAGATAGAGATAGGGAAGGAGAGAGATAGAGATAGGGAAGGAGAGAGATAGAGATAGGGAAGGAGAGAGATAGAGATAGGGAAGGAGAGAGATAGAGATAGGGAAGGAGAGAGATAGAGATAGGGAAGGGAGAGAGATAGAGATAGGGAAGGAGAGAGATAGAGATAGGGAAGGGAGAGAGATAGAGATAGGGAAGCGAGAGATATAGAGATAGGGGAAGGAGAGATATAGAGATAGGGAAGGAGAGAGAAAGAGAGAGAGAGAGAGAAAGAAAGAGAGAGAGAGAAAGCGACAGAAAGCGAGAAAAAGAAAGAGAGAGAAAGCGACAGAAAGCGAGAAAGAGAGAGAGAGAAAAAGAAAGAAAGATAGAGAAAGAGAGAGAGAGAGAGAGAGAAAGAGACAGAGAGAGAGAGAGAGAGAGAGAGAGAGAGAGAGAGAGAAAGAGAGAGAGAGGGAGAGGGAGAAAGACAGAGAGAGAAAGAGAGAGAGAGGGAGAGAGAGAAAGAGAGAGAGGGAGAAAGAGAGAGAGAAATAGAGAGGGAGAAGAGAGAAATAGAGAGAGAGAAATGGAGAGAGAGAGAGAGAAATAGAGAGAGAGAAATAGAGAGAGAGAAATAGAGAGAGAGAGAGAAATAGAGAGAGAGAATATAGAGAGAGAGAATATAGAGAAATATAGAGAAAATATAGAGAGAGAGAAATATAGAGGAGAGAGAAATATAGAGAGAGAGAAATATAGAGAGAGAGAAAGATTGAGAGAGTGAAATAGAGAGAGAGAAAGAGAGAGAGAGAGAAAGAGAGAGAGAGAGAAAGAGAGAGAGAGAGAAAGAGAGAGAGAGAGAAAGAGAGAGAGAGAGAAAGAGAGAGAGAGAGAGAGAGAGAGAGAGACAGAGAGAGAGAGAGAGAGAGAGAGAGAGAGAGAGAGACAGAGAGAGACAGACAGACAGACAGACAGAGAGAGAAACACAGATAGAGGTAGAGATAAAAAATAGAGACAGAGATAGATAGACAGACAATAGATAGACAATAAACAGATAGGTAACTAAATACACTGAAAATGAGAGCCAGAACGGAGGCAGGGAATTAGTGAGATATGAAGAGAGTCTGAGCTTTGTGCCGGGAGAGTTATAGCTATCCTTCAAAGCCATAAATTTGGTTTATGTCCAGTACGTGAAGGGTTCACTGTGTCCGTTTAGAGTACTCTGTGTTTTAACTCGCTGCGTAAAACCAGTTCGTATTTCTTGATATTTCTAGATTTCTGTTATCATTATTGGTATTTTTATTTGTCTTTATTCTTCCTTTTCTTGTTGTTGTTGTTTTTATTATTATTATTATTATTTTTATTATTATCATTATCATTATTATTGTTCTTATTATTACTACTATTATTATTATTATTATTATTATTATTATTATTATTATTATAATTATTATTATTATTATTATTATTATTATTATTATTATTATTATTATTATTATTATTATTATTATTATTATTATATTATCATTACCTCCGCTAAAGAGATTATGTTTTGGGTAACGTTGGTTAGATTGTTTGTTCGTGGTTAGCAAGATAACTCAAAAAGTTATAAACAGCTTTTTACCAGAGGTGTCTTGGGCCAGCTTAGATAACATTAAATTTTGGTGCTTGATTCGGATCCAGGATTTTTTTTTAAGGATTCATTAGCATTGCGAGATAGAGAAACACGGACGTCACGACCAGTGTACTTGAAAAGAGGTTATATTAATTTAATTCTTCAAGTGTGAATATTTTTATTTCATTATTGATCATGTTGCCTTGACAGAGTTATGCGCTCTCTGAGTATTTTTATTTATTATTATTATTACAATTACTATTATCATTATCGTCACTGTTATTATCATTGCATTATGTTGAAATTACTATCAATATCCGTACTGTGATAAGGAAAATTATTTTATTATTGTTGCTCCCTTTACTAGTACAAATGCTATTTTTATTCTTTCATTGCTATCATCATATATATATATATATATATATATATATATATATATATATATATATATATATTATCCTATTTTCTTGCTATCTGTGTCATTGTTGTAATAACATATTTTATCGCGGTTATTATTATCATTATTATTGCTGTTGTTGTTGTTGTTCGTGTTATTATTATTATCATTATTACTAGTCATCATATTGATAATAATAGTTATGAAAAAAGTCATTATTATTTTCATTAGTTATTGTTTTTATTTGTATCATAATTACTTTTATTAGTAGTAGGTAATGTCATAATCATCGTTATACTCATTAATACTATCACCTCTGATGTCATTATTGGTATGATCATTATGATTAGTAGAAACCACGGTGTTTAATAGCAGAAGAAAATAGTGAGACGGCTGTTTCGTAATTTTGTTGATCATACTTGCTAATTATCATCATCTTTATCCTTACTGCCACCTTCATGATTATTGTAACGTATCAGAATTGCTGTTAGTATTGTCATTATTAGCCTTGTTATTGCCATTATCAGTAGTAAGAACAGTAATTGCAATGACAATGTATTCAGTATAACAGGGATACAGGAGAGAATAACTGATGGCATCATCAACAAGGAGCACATGCTGATGGATTGATCGATGAAAAAGTAACCGAAGATAAAGAAATAAAATGGGGTGAGATCTTCGCGATACAAGGCTGGCTACATTCCAGATGCGAAAAAAGTGGTGTAGTATTTTAAAGTCTGAGCATAACGGTCGTGTTTTGGTGAGTATTTGTAGGCAGAAAAATGGGTAAAGTGGTGAAAAAATCATGACTATGTTCACTTCAACTCCCTCGAGAAATCGACCATGGGAGACAGTAGAATTGCCCTCAGAGAAAATATTAAAACATATCTAAAGTTTGCATGAATTCTGACAGCTTATATTGCCTGCCAGACCAGATTGCAACATGTGAAACCGAGCTGAGTAAACAGCCAGGGCCAAGTGCTTTCAACGCCACTGGAGCCAGGCGAGGCATGAGGAACAGTTAAAAGCCGCTCCGACTGACGACAGACGGTGCAAGGAAACAGAAGCCTCAGGCAGGTCAACAGTCCTACAATCAGAATAGCGTTTCAGTTTTGGGAAGTATGCATTCATCAAACGGCTTGCCAGTGAAACGATTACCGAAACAGCGTTCATGTAGGTCTTCCTTTTGATATTGGCCACGCAGTGAAGTGCAAGAAGGGAGGGTTTGTTTACGTAGGTCATATCAACGCACGGGGTGGAAAAGCCCAAACGCTGCGAGAAAATCGCCATTCCGGGACAGCCACCGGCAGGCGAACTCATCAATCGAAGCAGGAGTCGACCTCAAAGATTCGTCGACAGCGAGCCTTCTACGACGTTTGAATCTTCGACTCTGTGACTCATTCTCATCTGAGTTTATACCTTACCAGCACCTCATTAGAGAACAAAATAAAAAAAATCTGGGGCGTTTTCAGAAAGAAGCCAAAATACAGAACACGGACCTTTCACAACCACACAGTATATATATATATATATATATGATTATATATAGATATAGTTTTTTTTTTTTATATATAACCGAGGCCATTTCTTGCTAACCAAGTCCTACTACAATTACGTCCTCGACTGAAGTGTCCCCTGTCGTCCACACCTCTCCGATCTGCTCTACTTGGCCAAAGAAGGAACTCGATCCTCGTGAACGCGGCCAAGGGAGTGAATGCAACGCGATGTGGTTAAGGCTTGGGTTAAGTATAGACTAATGGGAAAATGCGCCGCCATGACTGTGTCGAGAGGACTGGAGGCCTTGTTGTAGTTCCGAAGAATAGTTTCAGTTCGATTATCATTAGGATTGGTATTCGTATTAGTATTGATGTTTGTTTTAGTTAGCATTCGTGGGAGTAGTGATAGTGCTAATGGTTTTAGTAGAAGCTGTAGTAGTAAGTTTAGGTGAAAGTAATTTACTAACTAATGATAACTAGAAGAACCCGTAGAAATTTTATGGAACTAAAAATAAAAAGGTACTAGTCGTCCTTCCTCCATTTTTCTTTCCCTCTTCTTCTCCCTTACTTTTTCCCTCTCTCTCTTTTTCTTCCCCTCCCTCTCTTCCTCCACCCCCCCTCTCTCTCTCTCTCTCTCTCTCTCTCTCTCTCTCTCTCTCTCTCTCTCTCTCTCTCTCTCTCTCTCTCTCTCACTCACTCTCTC
>NC_091557.1:34104202-34106702 GCF_042767895.1 Penaeus vannamei
GTGAGAGAAGGGCGCAGGAAGAGGAGGAGCGATAGAGGAATAAAAAGAGAGGGAGAATGAGAGGGAGAAGGGCAAGCAAGTGGAAGGATTTGGAAGAGGAGCGGGAGGGAGAAGTGAGGGAGGCGGGAAGGGGGTTTGAGGGAGGAGAGGGCGAGGGGGGCAGATAGGGAGAGACCTTCAACTGGGATATAGTCTATGGAAGGGAAGAGTATGGGAAGTAAGGATACAAGGTCGAATAAGGGAGAGGGAGAGGGAGAAGAAAGGGAGAAGGGAGGAAAGGAAGGAGAGAAAAGTATGGAGACAAAGGGAGAAGGAGAAGGGGAAGAGGAAACGGGGAGAAGTGGAGAAGGAAGAAAAAATGGGGATAAGGAAGGGAGAGACAAAAAGGAGAATGAGGAGAGGGAAAGGGAGAAGAAAGGAGGAAAAAAGGAAAAAGAGGAGAGTGGGAGAAGGATAAAACAAGATGAAAGAAGAGGAAAAAGTAGTGAAGAGGAGAAATGGGAGAAGGATGGAAAAGAAGAAGGGAGAGAAATAGCAATGGAGGAGAGATTTAGGAGAAGGCAAAGAGGAAAAAATGAAAAGATAATAAAAAAGTTGTAGAAGAACAGGAGGAGAAAGGAGAAAATCTTTCTCGTGACCCGAAGAAACGGTTTATTATTATTATTATTATTTTTATTATTATTATTATTATTATTATTATTATTATTATTATTATTATTATTACTACGACGACTACTACTACTACTACTACTATTATCACTATTATTCTTATCATTATTATAATATTTATCATCATCATTATTATTATTATTATTATTATTATTATTATTATTATTACTATTTTTCTCCAAGGGAACAATCGTCTGGCAAAGAAAACGGTTAGCAACGTTCTCGAGGCCAGACTAAAGAATATATGATTTTTCTTATCGATAATGATTATTAAGATTACCCTACACGGTTTCTCGGGTAATGAGAGAGGAATTACCTTCAATGTGTCGTGAAATTATTTTATTACAGTTCATATATTTTTACGAATTCATATATATATGATTAATATTCTGTTTATAGCAACGAGTGCCTAGCCTAATGAACAAAGGAGGTAAAGAAAAATCGAGAAACTCGAGTCTGCTTTTCTTGAGTGAATAAAAAGGAAGAGGAGGAGGAGAATATAAAGGAGGAGTAGAATAAAAAGTAGATGGAGAAGAAGAAGGAGACGGAGAATGAGAATGAGAAAAAGGAGGAAGAGGGGAAGGAGGAGGAGGGGAAGGAGGAGGGGAAGAAGGAGGAGGAGGAGTAGGTGGAGGGGGAGGAGGAGGAGGGAGGAGGGGGAGGAGGGAGGAGGAGGGGGGGAGGAGGAGGAGGGCTAGGGGGAGGAGGAGGAGGAGGGGGAGAAGAAGAAGAAGAAGAAGAAGAAGAAAAAAAAATAAAAAAATGGAAAAAGAAGTTGTGGTGGAGGCGGTGTTTTTGAGGAATACGGGAGGAGAATTAAGAGGAAACAGAGAAAATGGAGAAGGAGGAAGGAAAAGGAAGAGTTCAAACAAGAAAAAAAAGGAAAGCACCAACTTTAACTTTCGATAACTGATCAAGGCAATCACAATGTACCAATTCCTTGATCGTATTCACCCAATCTAACCGTCGAGGGCTATCAGCGTAAAATATTTTTCCTTTCCTTCTTCCCCGTGTCCTCAATTTTTATTTTTTATTTATTTATTTTTTGTCGAGAGTGAATGGCCATGTATTTTGTTTTCTGTATGTCAACCATAAGTAACGTTAACAGGTCATTCTACTTTTACTTCCAGTCTAAAAGGGTGATCAAACTCCCTCGATGGGCTTGTTTACGGATTAGGCTCGTTTCCACTCTAGGTAATGATGGGTTTGCTTGTTGAGATTTCGGTAGATAGGTGAGTGTGTGGAGGTGTGTCTTTTTTTCTTGTTCTTGTTCCTTTTCTTTTTCTTCTTCGTATTATTATGATTTTTTTGTTTCTCTCTCTCTTCTCTCTCTCTCTCTCTCTCTCTCTCTCTCTCTCTCTCTCTCTCTCTCTCTCTCTCTCTCTCTCTCTCTCTCTCTCTCTCTCTCTCTCTCTCACCCCGTCCCTCTCTCTTTCTCTCTCCGTCCCTATCTCTCTCTCTCTCTCCGTCCCACCCTCTCTCTCTTCTCTCCGTCTCTCTCTCTCTCTCTCTCTCTCTCTCTCTCTCTCTCTCTTCTCTCCTCTCTCTCTCTCTCTCTCTTCTCTGCGGTCCTCTCTCACTCTCAATCTCTGTTTCTTTGCCTCCCCTCTCTCTCTCTCTCCCTTCCTCCCTCCCTCCCTCCCTCCCTCTCTCTCCTTCTCTCTCCCTCCCTCTCCCTCCACCCCCCCTCTCTCTTTTCTTTTTCTTTTCCACTCATTCCACAGAACCAAAAACAGGCTTCTATATACGGACGAAAACAACAACAAAAAACGACTTCCCGTTAGACATAACTCAAAGGCATAAACACACACAAAAAAGAAAAAGAAAAATG
>NC_091557.1:34119202-34121702 GCF_042767895.1 Penaeus vannamei
GATTGGAGGTGGAGAGGAGCGAGAAGAAAAGTTAGAAAATAAATTGTGATCCCTTTCTAAAAAAAAATGAGAAAGAAAAAGTAGGAGAGAAAAAGAACATTTCTAATGAATCGGGACAACGATAATAATTAATAATAAAGACAAGACGAGAACATGAATAACAAAGTCACGAACAACAAGAACAACATGCAAAAACAAGAACTCCAACAAAAAAAGAAAAAAAAAACAGGAACAACAAAAAAACAAGCACGACACTTTCGCGGTTATGAGATGATAACCTCGGGTCAACAGCTACCAATTCCGTGTCCTGCAGCTGCGTCTCCGCGGAAGAAATACGGTTGAAGGACGCTCCCGAGATAGTTGAAAACTTATATATCTTTTTCTTTCTTTTTTACGGGTTTGAAGGGGAAGGTGCTGATTGCGGATGCCATCATCATCACTGAACAGCTAGCACCGATGATGGTTTATTGCCACATCCACCTTTCGTATCGACCCACGAGAGTCCCTCATGGCAAGCCACCAGGCAGGGACTCGGCCCATCGCTGTCTCTTTACGACAGGTCTGATCGATCTGCCAAAGCCATAATTTCCTAGGTCGGTCCACAGGTCTCCTCCAGCCAGGGTTGTCTTAATCAGAGACAACCTAGTGAACAGGATCATCCTGTGGGAAACGAATCAGGTGCCCGTATAGCCTGAGTTAGCGATCATGTATTGTGCAAATAGCAGGTCCTGTACCAGTCTCATGGTGTAACCGTTGGTTGGACACATGCACCTGGCAACTGTACCCCATGGTCCAGTGCGACTAGCTATTACAAAAGGCATCAAGACGAGATTCCAAGGCATATTATAACGTCCAGGTTTCATTATCATATATTAAAACTGGCAGTATCAGGGTCTTGAAAACACTTGACTTGGTCCTGCACAAGCACCGGAATCTCTGAATACTCTTGTCAAGAGTGTTCATGACCCATGCTACCAGGCCAGTCTGTCCACTGACTTCCTTGTCCTAGCTGCAAGCACGTACTGATCGAACAGGTTCTTCTAGCAGGCCCCCAGTCTTGGTCCAGAAGGCCTCTACACCAAGTGGCTTTGCTTCATTACTAAATGCATCTAAAGACACCACTAGACTATCCAGAGAGTCTGATAGGGTAGCAACATCGTCAGTAAAGTCAAGGTCAGTAACCTTGATGTTGCCCAGAGTTGCTCTGCAGTGACTTTAGACAGTAGCTCTGCCCAGTATCCAGTCTATGCAAGTGTTGAACAGTATTGGTGCAATGTAGCCTTGCCTCTCCACACTTTATAGCACTTTCTGCAGCCAAGTTAATGATGCTTGCTATCAATCCAATAATTCTTGTTGGGATTCCTCTCAATTTCAGGATATCCCAGAGTAATTCTCGATGCACCATATCGAATGCCTTCTTGAGGTCGATGTAAGCTGCAAATAGACCATTGGTGTTCTACAGTGACTCAGAGTGCCAAAATACGGTATATTGTACACTTACCAGAAGTGAAACCAGATTGCTAGCCTCTGATGCCTCAGCAGGTGGTCTCTGATACCTCTCAGGATTTGAGGAAGAACCTTGCCTGGTATACTGACCAGTGTAATGCCTCAATGATTGCTTTAGTCTCACTGATCCCCTTTCCCCTTCCAGAGAGGGATCACCACACCCCTCAACAGGTTAGGGGGAATGGTAGCAGTCTGTCAGATGGCATCCAGGACAGAATGCAAACCCTGCACCACAGGTTCAGCACCAGCCTTTAACAGTTGGGATGCCACAGATACCCGCTTCTTTACCACTCTTCAGCTTGGAGATCGCCCTCCTAACTTCAATTAGGGAGGGTGGATCCTCAGTGATGGGTGGGTCCGGCAAAGGGACCTCGCCACTACCCACATCGAAGTTAATTGTTGGTGAATTATCTTAGTACAACTGCTCAAAATACTCAGCCCACTGCTGCTGCACCCCAACAGGATCTGAGATGATCTGGCCACTTACTGAGCGGACATGTCACCTTTGAGGAGGGCTTGGGGTTGAGCTTTCTCAGGCTTGGTAGGCAGAGCAAAGGTCATTTGCTAAGAAATGGCCTTCAACTTCCTCTGCAAGACTCCTAATAAACTGTTCCTTGTCCCTTCTCAGCGGTGATCAAGTCCTGTGCGCTAGGGAATAATACAAGTCGCGATCCCCTTTCAGATGGACTGTGCGGAGCTTCTGTGGCTTCCAGTGTTTCCTGCTAGATGAAATTTTGTATTGCTCTTCATCAATCTATTCTTGAGCTGCATCGAGCGTTTAATGCTTAAAGGTGTCCCATAGAGGTAAAGGTTGCCGAATGCTGCAAAACAGAGACAACCTCAGCAAACCCCTCCGTACCTTGACCAAATAAAACACCCATTGGACCGGCAGGGAGTTTTGAAGTGGACTCGGAGGGTAACCACAAATATTCTATGATCAGTACAACAGAACTCGTCACTCTAATATAACCTGCAGTTCTGGAGGATCTTCCGT
>NC_091557.1:34134202-34136702 GCF_042767895.1 Penaeus vannamei
GGAGTACAATCTCAGTCTCTACCGAAGGTAAAACGATCGAAAGTGTATGCGAAGCAACCGGTGCTGCAGGTGTCGGCAGGCCAAGGGCATGTGTAACAGAGGTGGCACGAGTAGGCGTGGGAAGGTCGAGCACAGCTACCTGGGGATGCGTGACCTTGCAGCAAGGCACTCCCTGGCACGCTCGAGGCGGACAGGGGTCTCGTTGACGTTGATCAAGCGTAAACAGTGACCAGCCTTTGCCTCGTGGCGCGGGTAGGGCGACCGACGCGAGACGCTCACTCAGTCTGAAATCATCAATGCCGTGCCAACCGTAGATGGCACGCTCGCCGGCACCAAACAATCCGCGAAGGGAACTAAAAAAAAAAAAACATACATATACAAAAAAAATCGAATATCCAATGTTGGGGTTGAAGGAATTCGCGGACGAGTACGGGGGTGGGGTAGGGGGCGGTAAGCCTCGGCCCTGAAAAAAAATGTTCGGATGGAGGCGTCACTTGCTTCGGATGCGCGAAGAATTTCTGAGGGAAGTCCGTCCTCAGGTTTGACACGAATGTCCACGGCGGAATCATAGCAAATCACGGTTACGCGGGAGGGTACTGAGGGAAGTCCATCCTCAGGTTTAAGAGAAACAACCAAATGGGAGACACCAATAGTCTCGGATACGTGCGGGGCTGCTGAGGGAAGCTCGTCATCAGGCGTGAGGGAAACAACCAAACGGGAGAGACCACTTGTCTCGGATATGCGCGGGAGTGCGGATAAGGAGTCGGCCTCGTGCTTGAACGATGCAACCATAGGTGGGACGCCAACAGTCCCAAACATTCGAGTGATTACCGAGGGAAGTGCGTCCTGAGGCGGCCGTTGATGGGGTCAGGTTCCTGTAACTTGGTGTGGGTGTGACCTTCGGCTGTGTGGAGCCCGATGGAGTAGCGGTAGTGGCGCTTGCGTCCGGGAGACCGGTGGAGACCTTGTCGCTGGCGGGAGCTGAGGGGGTCGCGGCTTTACCTGTGATTGAGTGGCCGGTAGTGGCGCTTGCGTCCGGGGGACCGGTGGAGACCTTGTCGCTGGCGGGAGCTGGGGGGGTCGCGGCTTTACCTGTGATTGAGTGGCCGGTAGTGGCGCTTGTATAGCAACGAAAAGGCAACAGAATGACGATGAGAAGGACAACATACGGTACTAGGAGGACTGAAATCGTACACAAACAAGCTATGCACGGCAGTCTTGTATCGAGATAATGTGCAACGAACGAAATAATGAACGAGGAGTTCTTCTTGTACGAGAGGGACGGCGACGACGACGAAAAGACGGAAGATTCAAAGACATGCAGTAGCTGAGAGGGTTATTGAGGTAGCAAACGTCCTTGAACAAGTCACTAGTGTCAGAAACTCTGGGGTCAGGGCAATGAGTGTCGGTCAAGTTCCGATGTGAGTAGGAAGAATAAAATTCCGTGTTAGTGGACAATGATGTGAGGTCATATTTCACTGTGGAGTTATAAGGTACTAAGGTGTCGAGAAGTCTTTTATCTGCGCGGGAAAGGTCAGACAACACTGGGGAAAAACTGGGGAGAGGGAACGATGTGGAAGGGGAGGTGGGTGAGGGAAATGTGGCGTCACACATGAGTTCGTACGTACGTCTGTGCATGATTGTGTCTTCTATTGTTTTATTCAAATGTGGCGTTGGTCAGACTTCGAGATCGTGGGATACAGGATGAGTTAGTTATACAGGGTTAGGGAAAGAGAGAGAAAGAAAGGAAAAAAATCACGAATGGCAATAACTGCGTGAAAGGAGAGGGGCGAGGAGTGAGCGGGCACGAGTGTGTGAGTGCGGTTGAAGCTCGTTTTCTGTTGAGCGGGGAGACTGAGGAAAGCGTACACGGGGAAGGAGGGAAGTGTGAGGAGGGTGAGTGGGCACGAGCGATAGGGTAATGCGCCGTTTTCTTTACGCGGGGAGACTATGATAGGGCACGTACGGTGAAATGCACACAAATAAACCATAAAATAATCCTAATCGACCTCGATATTCTAACGAAAAAAAAAAATGCGCCTTAAAACAAATCTCTGACCAACCTTGAAATCTTTGTCACTGGTGGGGTGAGCAGCAGGCCTGTGTGGTGTCGTCAGCAGCGCGGTCCGGGAGGGTGGACGGTCAGCAGGTGATCCGTCAGCAGGGCAGGAGTTCCTTCGGCAGTGCCACTTCACTGGAATCCCAGCCTTCGGCTCTCGGTTGGGCACGGCTGGGCCGGTAAATCCCGCGTAGGGCGATGTGCGCCGATAATCGTTGTGTAACGTTGGCACGCGTGGTGTGGGTTGCGTACTTATGGGTGCTGGTGACTTGGCACAGAGGGTTTGCTGCTTGCCTTGTGTTTGTTTTCTGCTTGTGTCTGCAGGTTTGCTTGAATTTTCTTTCTTCGGGTTCTTGCTTTGGTGCTTGCCTGTGGTTGTTTAGTCTTCGGAGGCAGGGACTTGGTCCGTAGAGTTTAGTGGGACGGATCCCACCGGTCGCC
>NC_091557.1:34139202-34144202 GCF_042767895.1 Penaeus vannamei
GAATAACGTAATACTGATAATAAAAGTAATAATGATGATAGGAGTAAGGATATGAATAACAGTGATGATAAAGATAGTGATAGTGATAAAACTAATACCAATTCTTATGATAATAATAATGATAATCATTATAGTAATGATAATAATAATGATAATCATTATAGTAATGATAATAACAATGATAATAATAGAAAGATAATAACAATAACGATTATGATAATAATGATCATAATAATAGTAATAGTATGCTAATAATAATAGAATGATAATAATAATAGAATGATAATAACAATAATAACAATAGAATGATAATATCATATAAGACAATATGATAAATATAACATCAGATGTTGATGGCAGCCACGATACCACGAACAATAACAATACCCTACCTATTTACCCATTCCTTCTGCCTCCCCTTTAAGATCGGAAGGTACGTGGACACTCGCGTCGACGCCGGCACGATAGTGGATCCCCGCGGCCACAAGGAAGGCAAACGCAACCCTGATCTGTGGGGAATCAAGCACAATAATTACATGTGGACGAGGCGGTACATCCACCCGGATCTGCTCAGGATTATCAAGAAGGAGAAGGAGCCGGAAGAGGTGAGGTTGGGTTGGGGGGGGAGGGTAAGGGGTGTGAGGGGAGGGAAGGTTGGTGGTGGGGAGAGGGGGGGGAGGGAAGGTTGGTGGGGAGAGGGGGGGAGGGAAGGTTGGTGGGGAGAGGGGGGGAGGGAAGGTTGGTGGGCAAAGGGGAGAGGGGGAGGTTTATAGGGAAGGTTGAGGGTTGGGTGGGGTTGTATGGTAGGTGAGATGATGATAGTGATGATAATAATGATCATGATGATGGTGGTAGTAATGATGACAGTAATGATATTGATAATAAAAATAATAATAACAGGCGCTCAGTCAACGCCCGATTCTTCAGCACGAAAATGCATAATTATACAAAAATTTTAAGAAGAAAAAAATCCTATCAAACGTTTTCTATCACAAACTGCACTGGCGACGAATCATACAACTGGATCCACTATCCTTGTAAATGATAACAATGATAATCATGGAATATGATAAATGATGGTGATGCGATGATGATAGTGGAGGTAATGATGGTGATGATGATGATGAAAATAATGATGTATTGAGAAATAGACAAAAATAAATAATAATGATCAGCGTAACAAACAACAGGGAAAAGGAAAGAATAAAAGAAAAAACATTAAATGTAAAAACGAAGATTAAGAAAATGCCGACGGAAAAGAAGGAAGGGGAATCAGAAGGAAAAAAGAAACAGATCGGACAGTATTAAAGAATTTAAACGTTTTCCGACGGTTACAAACGGACGTTATAACGACCGCCATCAACCGACGATTGTTGCCAAAGAGGTTGCAAAATGAGAGCAGAAACGAAGCACAAATGTTGAACTTGCAACGAAGGCCCTGGTAGAGTGTTTTTTCTTCTTGATGAGCTCGAGTTGTTTGTCTTTAACTGTTTTCTCACTGAAAAGCGAAGAACGTGTATGTACAGTCTCCTTCAAAAGAAAAACAACAGACCAAAACCACACACTTTTAGTCTCCTTGGCAAAATTATATTGTCTTAGGGACGCGAATTCTACGTTGGAAGATATCGTCTTCTTGTTGAATAAAACAACAAAGATCTCTGGAACATGAATGATACCTAGGGTCTGGCGGATGAAAGACAAAGAGGTGAAAGACAAAGCGATAATAACAGCTCTGACTAAAGCTATGGTCACACGTCTTCTCTGTCTTGGGATCCCTAGACAGTCTCGACGAAGTCTCAGTTCAGTTCAGTTAGATTTGCGGTCATGCTTCGCCCGGGCCTTTTCTCGAGTGGCCCGGCCTGTGTCAACCATTTCTAGTTAACTCATGTGTTTTCTTTGAACTATATGCTTATCGTGGTGGCTGAATTGCCAGCAAGCTATCCAGCTGCCACGGAATAAGCATGTGGCAAACCCTTTTTACCAGCCCGGCGGCTGTAGTGGGTGGTCCCTGTCTTAGAAATTGTGTTCACAATTCTGCAAGTAATGTAACAGGGTGGTGTTAGACTCGCCGCAGTGTTTGCATAACCTGGTAGTCTCGTCATCAATAATTTGCCAAGCGCATGGGTAACCTAGTCTTAGTCTGTGTAATATGACTTCGGTACCTCTTTTTGTATTTGGAGGAAGGGCCAGTGGCTCATAGTCTGAAGCATCTGAGTACCACTTGGCAGCGAGCGAATTTGTGATATTTTCTCTATGTGCTCCCCGGACGACTGCACATGCTGCAGCTTTGGTACTTTGGCTTAGTCTCCTTCGGGTAGGTTTAACGATCATGGAGGATAGGGGCATACCCCTGCCCTTTTCAACTAGTTTGTCAGCAAGCTCGTTCCCGTGAATGCCGATGTGGCTTGGGACCCAGTTAATGATAATTCTTCAACCCTGCCTGAGAATTCTTTGGGCTATGTTTAGTACAGATGTCAGGAGGTAGATGTTGTCTTGGGGCATGCTATGCTGTAAACTGTCAATAGCTGCTCTAGAATCTGTGTGAATGACAACGTGTCCTGTCCTTAGGGACGCGTGTGTCAGGGCTTCTATGATCGCAACCGTTTCAGCTTGGAACGTTGAGGCATTGTCAGTGACCCTAATGGATGCTGTGGTATCCCTTGTTGCGAAGCCGGCGCCTGCAGCGTGGTTTATGGGATCCACGGAGTAGGTTATGCTGCCCGGAGGAGTTATTTGAGCAATGACCCTTTGTGCTTGTGCCTTTAGGCTAGGCATGGAATATTGATCTTTTCTCATTGTGAAGTTTAGGATTGAGAATTCGATTGCTTCGTTTGCCCACGGCGGGGGTTCTTTGTAGTCCATGCCCTTGGCAAGTAATGATTCTTTTATCTATCAATAGTCTGGCTGTGTGTGTGCCAAGAGTTGTCCGCAAACAACTGGTAGTCTTTTTGTAGGCGTCTGAGTACTCTTTGTATGAGTTTCTGGGTGCCTGCAAGACCTTGGAAAGGAACTGTGCTGCCATTAAATCAATTCGGGTGTCCAGTGACGGTAAATCAGCTTCCATGAGGAGGTTGATGACCTTTGTCCATCTGGACGCTCCCAGAATGATCCTGACAGCTTCATTTTGTATTGTTTCCAGTTTTTCTTTTAATGTTGTGCTGGAAGCAATGAGGGCGACAGATGCGTAGTCAATAATAGGACGGACAGCATGTACATAGAATGATCTGAGTACTTTGTGTCCTGCTCCTATGTGTCTCCCTGTCATGACTTTCATGACTGAGTCTTTCCTTGATCTGATCGGGCCAGTCAGGCCGCCCGTCTTGCTGGAATAGAGGTTCAAAGAGGCGTGTTGCTAGCCGCAGGGCGTATTCATTCACGGCATCGCTCAAACTCTAGGACTCCCGTCTCCTCAGTGCACAGGGCTGCCATGCATGGCAAACGCATGGGCAGGACATAGAACCTCTGGAGAGAGACCAGAGGGGATGCAGACCCTCCTACTGGGTAAGCATCATTGAAAGTGGGGCTTAACTCTTCCTAGGTGTTAGTCAATGGGGGCGGCTGCCTCAGCGGGAGGAAGAGGGAGCACTCCCAAGACCAGCCAGCCTCGGAGGTTGAGTTGGTTTTGTGAGAGGATGACACCTCTATTTTGGCTAAGGCCCCTTCCAGTAGGTCTGTCTAAGGGGAGGGCCGCCTCAACGAGATGGAGAGGGGGCCACCCAAGGACCAGAGTCACTGGAGGGTCTTTCATGAGAGGATGACACCTCTATTTCGGCTATGGCCCCTTCTAGTATGTTAGTTCATAGGGAGGGCCGCCTCAACGATAGGGAGAGGGGGCCATCCGAGGACAAGAATGATTAGGGGTCTTTCATGGTTTTGAGCAAGAGGATGACACCTCTGTGTTGGCTGTATTCTGCGAAGCCACCCAAAGGCTTAACAGAAGTAGGGATAGTACCATGACACTATCCTGGAGTTGAGTGTTTCGAGGATGACACCTCTTTCTGGCTTTTGTCCTTCTTGCGGTGCTAGTCATTGGGCCAGGCCGCCTCAGGGGAGAGGGGGCTGCCCAAGGAGCAGTACAACTGTGAAAGGGACAAGTTTCTGAGGAGCCACCCCAAGGGCTTTTCAGAAACATGGTAAGGCATTTACCTCAATAATGCCATACCATCAGGGACACCTGCCTAATCATGGCTAGCCGAGCGAGTTAAGGTGGCAAGTTAAGATGGTCTGCCAGACTGGTCCTTATCAAAGAGCGGCAACTCAATATGTGCACCGTAAGGCAGGCACGTTAAGGCCCTCCAGACACACCCTCCCCTTCGGGAGGTAAAGGTCTGCCCACGTCCGAGCTCGAGTCCGAAGATGGGGTCCAGTTCACCAAAAGGTGCACAAAGAGTTATCCTAATGCCGAAGAAGTGGTGATAGTAAAAACAGGGCTACAAGGGCGAGACTAGCTGCGAACAGTCGGTCTCGCAGGCGTCAAAACATGCGATACCAGTGCACAGCGCAATCACAGAAGGATCTCACAAGCTGGGGTCGCCACTAATGGAGGAGTCAAATCCCCTCTTTAGCAGGCCTCCACGACGACCCCAGAACCATCATGTCCCTCCGAGGGCCGTCCCGCAGGCAGGGCTATAACCTCATCACTAGGAGAGGAGAGCACCTGCCAAGGAGGAGGCGAAGGGGAGGGGCTGAAGGTCTTTGGGCGTGATCACCTCCGAATTACGCTAAGCACTACACAGGGGAGCTATGCATGTTGAAACAGCGGCCGCCGGAGCGCCAGGAACCTCACGTGAGAGAGCGAGAGCAAGGGCTAGAGCGTAGGCGGGAGCGAGAGCGAGTCGAGAGAAAAGCGAAAGAGGTAGAAGTAAGGATAATAAAAGAGGGAAGAGGGAAGAGAGAGGAGAGGAGAGGTCCTGGTGCTGCTGATGCTGTATGTGAGCTTTACAAGCTGTTCATAGTATGGGAGAGTATGATAGGCATAGGGGAGCTACAGCTTTTGATTG
>NC_091557.1:34151702-34154202 GCF_042767895.1 Penaeus vannamei
CAGACGTACCCCTTTTTCCTCGCGTAATTTCCCCTTCCTCTCTCTCTCTCCCTCTCGCCCTAGATCGCGGCCTTCCTGTACTACGTGCCCTTCTACTCGGAGGCCTTCTGCAGGGAGATCGTCGAGGAGATGGAGCACTACGGGAAGTGGCAGGAGGGCGAGGAGGTGAGCGGCCTTCGTGTGCGCGTGTGCGATTGCATACACGCACGTATATACACGCAGGTGCACGCACGCACACGCACACGGACACGCACACGCACACGGACACGCACACGCACACGCACACGCACACGCACACGCACACGCACACGCACACGCACACGCACACACACACGCACACGCACGCATATAGATAAATAGATATAGATATATATAGATATGCATATATTTCTAAATACTTTACATGAGTACCTGTGTACATACACGTATACAATTAGCATACGGACTTTCAGTGTTTGTTATGGTATATTTATTGAAGCAGGATTTCTCTTCTAAAAATATTGCCGGATCGAAGGGAAATCTTTTGCAAAAATACGAATTGCGTGGAAAGAAAATAAGAAAATGTCAGAACAAAAAGATTGAATTGTTAGTACATTAGCTAAATAAACTCTTCGCGTATTTTCGAATTCTGGATAAGATTCAGAAGGGCAGGAAAATATTTGCAGTAAAACAGAGTGCATCTTATATTCTAGGATAAATTCATATTGGCATAAAAATATGTGCAGTAAAACAATGTCTTATATTCTAGGATAAAAAAATATTTTGCTGTAAAAGTTCATAGATATATAAAGCTATATAATATTTTTTCTTGATTTACTATTTGTTCTTTAAGGATTTATAATTTCTCTTATCACTTTAGCATGACATCCAGATCCATGTACAATATAGATTTAGAATTTATGCTCGTTGATAAAAAAAATCTTCCCTTATACCACTGATTCTTGTAATAATTCCCCGTTAAAAAAAAAAAAAAAAAAAAAAAAAAAAAAAAAAAAAATATGCAGACCCCGACGACCTCCACCCCGGAAGGCTATCTCCACCATCTCCACCATCATCTTCACCATCTCCACCATCATCTTCACCATCAATCTTCCCCCCAAAAAACCCTTCCATCAGACCTCCCTTTCTCTCGCAGGACAACAGGGAGGTCGCTCATCAGTACACGAGCACGAACATCAACCTCGAGGAGATCGACTTCGAGTCCGAGTACTTCGTCATCCTTAACAGTCTCCATAAGGTGAGGAGGGAGGAGGAGGAGGGAGGGAGGGAGGGAGGGAAAGAGGGAGGGAGGGAGGGAGGGAGGAGGAAGGGAGGAGGGAGGGGAGGGAGGAAGGGAGGAGGTAGGGGAGGGAGGAAGGGAAGAAATAGAGGAGGAGGGGAGGAGGTAGAGGAGGGAGGGAGGGAGAAAGGGAGGAGGAAGGGAGGAGGTAGGGGAGGGAGGAAGGGAGGAAGAGGGAGGAAAGGAAGGGAGGGAGGGAGGGAGGAGGGGAGGAAGGGAGGGAGGGAGGAAGGGAGGAGGAAGGAAGGGAGGGAGGGGGGGAGGGAGGGAGGAGGGGAGGAAGGGGAGGGATGGGAGGAGGGGAGGGGAGGGAGGAGGGGAGGGAGAGGAGGGAGGGAGGGAGGAGAGGGGAAGGAAGGGAGGCATGAGAGGAAGGGGAGGAGGGGAGGGAGGGGAGGAAGGGAGGAGGGGAGGAGGGAGGGAGGGAGGGAAGGAAGGAGGGAGGGAGGGAGGGAGGGAGGAGGGAGGGAAGGGAGGAGGAGGGAGGAAAGGAAGGGAGGAAGGGAGGGAGGGAGGGAGGGAGGAAGGGAGGGAGGGAGGAAGGGAGGAAGGGAGGGAGGGAGGGAGGGAGGGAGGAAGGGAGGGAGGGAGGAAGGAAGGAAGGAAAGGAAAAAAGAGGGAAGGGAGAGGAGGAAAGGGAAGAAGGAGGAGGAAAGGGAGTAAGGAAGGAAGTGGAGAGGAGGAAAGAGGGAAGGAAGGAGGAAGAAAGAAGAAAAGAGGAGAGGAGAGAAGGGTGGACAAGGAATGAATGAGGAAAGGAGAGGAGGAGGAGGAGGAGAAGCAGTAGGAGAAGGAAAGGGAGGATGTTGAGGCGAAAGGGAAATATCAGGGAAATAAGGGAATGAGAGAGGGAAGGAAGAAGGTGGGGAGAAGGAAAAATAAAAGGAAGAGCGAGAGCGAGAGAGAGAGCGAGAGAGAGAGAGAGAGAAAGGAACGCAGGAAGAGGGAATATATAAATAAAAGGAGAGGGGGGGAAAAACAGGAGAAAATAAACGAAAAGAAAATAGAAGAGGAAAGAAAGGAGATGGAAAAAATATGAAAACTTAGAGGAAGAGAGGAAGGAAGCGAGAGAAAGAAAAAGGTAATCCAGCGTTGGACAGAAAATAAATATACATTGGAGATACATTTTTGCGCGTGGAAAATAAACATCGGTGAGGAGAATGTGAGGAGAGTGTGAAGAGAATGTGAGGAGAATGTGAGGAGAGTACGGTGAGAGTGTGA
>NC_091557.1:34164202-34171702 GCF_042767895.1 Penaeus vannamei
CATTGAGACGAACGACGCGGGCAGCAAGGGAGGCCCAGCCTGGATCATGTCATCGTGAGCTGAGGGGTTTTGAGTAGGCCTATGAGCACGTCCGTTCAGGCTGGATCCACTTGTAGCGGAAACAGTCGCGTTTGTAGGCCGGTTTGTTGAGGTAATTGCGCGAGGTCCGAATCAATGGGTATTCAGTATACGGACATGCATATGTATAGAAATAAAGGTAATTTTCTATATTACGTCCGCATAACCGATATCGACGATTTTGGTATCGTTGGATTCCTCTCACTGTATACAATGCAAATATGTAGGTTTTATTGCGCGGAAACCCCCGTTAGCGATAAAATTGGCCCCGATAGCGGGGGCGACGATGTCGGAGCAGCGGACGTAATATATAAAATTACCCTAATAATATAACCTCACAGTGAAAATAATCATGGTTATTCACATGACTTTCCATTGCAGGGTGCTGTGCCCCCTGCGACCCCCCCTGGGGGGGGCTGCCACCCCCCAACCCCGCCGAGGAAACAAAACCTCCACCACGTATTCACGGCAGGATAGAGCGCACACGAACTAGATGCGGAGCCGATAACCTACAATAACCTAGGATTGTTAAGGTACTAACCTGATTGATTAATGCCGCTAATTAGTAGGGAGGGTGCTCCTTTGCCGCAGAATGTGAAGGAGGACCAGGCGTGCTGGCTGTCCGCACCTGCCGCAGGCTTTCTCCCGACGGAGTAAGCCGTGTCGGAAGCACATCTGCAATTTCGCGCAGAAAATCCGACTCCGATTACGAGCACCCTCCACACTCGGCCATCGCGGCGGCTATGACTGACTTCTGAATGCGACGGTTATTTCGGTTAGGAATACGGATGTCGTTATTTCTGTGGACGGGAAACTCGACCTTGAGGCCATCGGAGTAACATCGAAAGAGGCGCAAAGCCCGCCGACGAGGGCGGGCCACCCTGTTCATCCTGATTATAGTACAATCGTCTCTATATACAGTGCTGACTATACCAAGGTTAATATGCTAATTCAGGGGGAATCTTACGAGGTAATTGTAATATTACGCACGCCACTCCGACATCAACGATGATTGTGTAACGGTCTAGCCTGCCGGGTATACGTGGTGGAGGTTTTGTTTCCTCGGCGGAGGTTGGGGGGCGGTAGCCCCCCCCATGGGGGTCGCAGGGGGCGCAGCCCCCTGCAGTGGAAAATTATGTGAATAACCATGATTATTTTCACCGTGCGTTACATTATTAGTGCTATTTAACCCCGCATTTTCCCTGGAACCTTTCATGCCCTCCCCTGCTATCGGGGCCAAGTTTGTCACTAACGGGGGGGTTTCCGCGCAATAAAAACCTTATATTTGCAATGTGGAGAGTGAGAGGAATCCAACGATACCAAAATCATCGATATCGGTTATGCGGACGTAATATAGAAAATCTTTTTGTCTAGATTCGCATACCTACCGCATAGATTGGTAGATAAATGTACATCCATCAGATAGAAAGACAGATATGCATTTATGTGTATACGCATGTATACGTATTTATGAATGTTCATTAAGTCGAGCCTCGCGTAATTTTTAAAAACCGGCCGGATATATTCCTGTTTTTTTATTCTTTATTAGCTGTGGATCAGGATATTTCGGAAGGAAAGCCATATCGTTGATGTAGATTAAAAAAATAATAAAACGATTTATCTGATATATCTCTTATTTTACCGTTTTGATTGTAGATTTAAATGTTTTATGAAATAAAAGAACATTGAATCGTTCTAAGATATATTTCATCAGCTACATGTAACTACACATAACCATCAATATTGATATCAACATTATTTGTTTTATCATTATCAGGCTTATTATTACCTTTTTAGTCATAGTTTTGGTCGCGTTGGTTAATTAACTTGTTGGTTAACAGGATAACTCAAAAAGTCAAGAATAGATTTTTTTTTACCTGTATGTCTTAGCCTAAATTAGATGCAATCAAATGTTTTAAGTGATCGTTTGCTATTATTATTATCAATACCTTTATTACCTCCGCCAAAGAGGTCTACGGACCTGCATGTATAGGTCAGTGTACTTGAGAAAGAAGTGATTTTTAATGTAATTCTTCAAGTGTGAATTTTATTGCATCAGTGACTTTGTTGCCTTGACGGGGGGGGGGGGGGGGGTGCGCTCCCTGAGTGCTAGTTAATGGTGATATTATTATTCTTATTGTTGTTGCTGTTACTATTTTTTTATAATTGATGATGATTATGATGATGATAATAATAATGATTATAATGATAACAGTGGTAATAATAATTATTACAATTATGGTAATGATAATTGCAATAATTGTCATTGTTATTGTCATTATTATTATCAGTATCATTATCATCATCATCACTGTTATTATTATTATAATCATAATTGTAATCATTATCATTATTTCTATTTTTTATCATTACTAGCAGCAATAATAATGTCGATATTAGTATTGTTTTTGTCACCAGTATCAGTATTAATATCAGTATAGTTATCACCATTACCACTGACATTAGAATTATCATAATTTAATTTCACGGGAGAATCCTTTTACATTTTCACATAATCGGATTTATTTGCCGCTGTGGTGGAGAGAGGCGCGCAGACGAAAAAAATGTTTAGAAATAATGGGGTAAAGTGCAGTTATTAGTGTCTAACTCTTATCAGATTTACCGCCACTTTACGCTCATTTTAGATTTTACATATCTGTACTCTTTCTCTCTCTCTTTCCATCTCTGTCTGTTGTTTTTTCTCTCCGTCTCACTGTCTCTCTGACTTTCTTTCCCTCCCTCCCTCTCCTTCTCCCTTCCTCTCTCTCTCTCTCATACACACACACACACACACACACACACACACACACACACACACACACACACACACACACACACACACACACACACACATACACACACACGCGCGCGCGCGCGCACATTTCACCTGTGTATCATGATATTTAACTGATAAACCACCTTTCTGCTCTCATTTCGTTTTAGTTCGACATTTGTATTGTATTTGTATTTGTATTTTCATATTTCACTTTTACACTTTTTTCACTTTTGAATTCCCTTGTACTTCAGACCATTATTTTCTCATATTATTAAGGGAAGAGAGAGAGAGAGAGAGAGAGAGAGAGAGAGAGAGAGAGAGAGAGAGAGAGAGAGAGAGAGAGAGAGAGAGAGAGAGAGAGAGAGAGACGACGACGACGACGACGACGGCAACGAAATAGAAAGGTAAAGAGGGAGAAGGAAGAAGGATTGAGTAAAAAGAAAAAGAACAAAAGATAACAGAGATGGAGATAAAGAAGAGAAAATTGTAATACTGGACAAGGAAAAACGGATAATTATGTGTATAAACTGGCAGTCTAGCTACTTCAAAGCAGTGTATTTGTCTCTGAGGAGGTAGAAATAATGATAATGATGGTGATGATAATAATAACAATAATAATGATAATAATAATAATAATAATAATAATAATAATAATAATAATAATAATGATAATGATAATGATAATGATTATAATAATAATAATAATAATAATGATAATAATAATAATAATAATAATGATAATGATAATAATAGTGACGATGATGATGATGATGATGATGATGATAATAATAATGAAAATAATGATAATAATAATGCAAATGATAATAATAATAATGAAAATGATACTGATAATTAAAATCAACATAACAGTCATGCTGATAATAACCAATAAATGATAATAGTTGGAACAGGATTCTCCTAAAGTCGTGTGATCTTTTATTTGTGCGGTCCATTAACCTCTTAACGTACACTAAAACGTCATATTCAAGCAGAAAAAAACACCACTTCCATAAAAAAAAGTACTTTAATTCCGCAGTTACATGGAATATATCACGAATAATATTCAGAATGATAATATATATTTTACAATTCATCGCACCAGGCCGCTAGAATCTAGTTTTGAATATCATACGTGTTAACTGTAACCAATCATAGAAAAGCTTGATTGACCCTTGATTAACCGGAACACAATTAATCAACATTTTTTCCCCTCATTGTATCCACTCTGTCAAAGCTGTTGAGCGAATTACTGGACAGCAAATGGAAAGGCAGTATCATTACTAATGAGCAGTTCGCGGCCCCTGGTGGTTTCTCGTTCAACACGAAACTCGGTATTAGCTAAATAATCTCTAATAGGACGACAATTGTGAATGTTTTTTTCTGTCTGGGCGGTCGAATGGGTAATTGTCTTTAAATCTTCATGGGTGCTAGAATGTCCTCGGAGGCATTGTTGATAACCTGTGCGAAACTAGAATCCAAAGTCAGCAAAATATTGAGTGGTTCAGTTGTTCCTTGTGGTTAGGTATACCGTACGGAAAGACACACGCAGAAACACTCATCTATGCATATATATATATATATATATATATATATATATATATATATATATATATATATATATATATATATATATATATATATATGGGGGGGGGGGATTCATAAAACAAACTGCAGACGGAGGGAAGAACCAGAAAACACACGAATTTGTCGATAGCCTTTTCGTTGTCTTGCTTCTTCAGGTTATGAGACCAGAAATTGAGAGGTATTAATACATGCACTGGGTGGTCACGTTTCGTCGGTGATTGGGTGAGCGACGACCTTGGCTACTTCGCGGCTCAGTCCATGGAGGAGATCTTGTAGTTATGACCTCGTCGGCACCGCAGCGAGGATGTCATCCAGATTGCGAAGCCAGAGTACATTGTTCTCCACGATGTTTCGGTAACAGGCAGCCTCGAGGGTTTCCATGACTGCTGAAAGAGGTGAGCCCATCGCAAGTCCTTGAATCTGCGCACACACTCATAGAGACCGTGTGACTGTCTTTGTGTGTGTGTACATGTTTCCTTCTTTTTCATATATTCCCTCCTCTCGTCCTATTTTTCCAAAAAAAAAAAAAAAAGGGGGGGAGAGAGAGAGAGAGAGAGAGAGAGAGAGAGAGAGAGAGAGAGAGAGAGAGAGAGAGAGAGAGAGAGAGAGAGAGAGAGAGAGAGAGAGAGAGAGAGAGAGAGAAACAGAAACAAAAACACAATGCACAAGTTGAAATTTCCACCAACCGTTACAGTCCGTCGGTTCCACTCAAGTGCAGTGTGCGTGAATGTGTACTGACAGATGAGCCGTGACCAAAGCGTGTCAATTACAAAACGAGTGTCATTGATAAAAGGTTCTTGAACTATATATAAATCAGGAGAAAGGTAGATGAAAATACACAAGTAATGCTGTATTATTTTTAATGTATCATTTCTCGTTTCCAGTGGAAAACTGTTTAATATTATTGTAATTTTGTTCAATTCTGTTTTGTAAAACTAAGGCGACACAGAGGAAAGAGGAGAAAATCTGTATTTTCAGCAGGAAAATGTGGTAGCTGTATGTCACACGATATGTGCTATGGCTCAAGCGCGGAATGCATTGTTGCAAGTTCTATTTTCGGCGGCACGCAGCGGCTACATTTCCTGCTCAGATAATACCCGGAAATGTACGCGCAGGAGTGTGTGTATGCGTGCATGAATATATGAATGTATATGTGCGTATAATACACACACACACACACACACACACACACACACACACACACACACACACACACAACACACACACACACACACACACACACACACACACACACACACACACACACACACACACACACACACACACACACACACACACACACACACATATGTAAGGGATCAAGAATTTTCCATATCCAACATAGTAACATTTATTACTAGTGAATTACTATTCACTTAAATCTAATGCGTGACCTTTAACAGTCTTAAGGATTTGATTCATTCCTCTGTGTAGTGTTTACCCACGCTTGGTGGTCAAGTTGCTCAGTGTTTGAGATGAAGACATATGAACTGATGGTGAACAGATCGCCACACCCATCCTTTCACAAGCACAAATATATGAATAGATAGATGGATATATACATTGATTTATGGTCAGTATCTAAGGGATATTAATTTGATAATAAAGTATAACATATATATATATATATTTTTTTAAATCTTATTTTTTTATGACTGAGTACATGTAAGAGTATTGCAAACATTTTGCAGCATTATAAGATTATGTATGTATATATATATATATATATATATATATATATATATATATATATATATATATATATATATATATATACACACACACACACACACACACACACACACACACACACACACACAAACAAACACACACACACACACACACACACACACACACACACACACACACACACACACACATACATATATATATATATATATATATATATATATATATATATATATATATATATATATATATATATATATATATATGTATGCACACACACATATGTATGTATAATCACACATCTATAATGTATATATAAACACATACAATTATATATGAATATACATATTACATATAAACATACATATATATATATATATATATATATATATATATATATATATATATATATATATATATATATATATATATACATACATATGCACACACGATATATATAAACACATTTCTGAAGAATTCAAAATTGGCACAAAAACATCAAAAGGTGCGTTCAAGTCTCCAGTTATGAATAGAAGAGATTAGCAAGGAAACAAATCAGACATTATTGACATTACAAATTGAATAATAAAACTTGTTTCGGAAACCTCCTAAGCAGACTCACAGTGTCACAGGGGTAAAATCACCAAAGGTTTCGAAGACGATTTTCTCTCCCCCTGGGCTGGCACTTGGGGGTGAGAGTGCCAGCTGTGTCACGGGGTTTAGTTTTGAGTGGGAAGCATAACCGGTGCCATGCCTGCTATGCCCGTATCCACTACCGTGTCCATACCCTTTGCCATGGTCGCTGTGTCCGTAGCCCTTGCCATGGTCGCCATACCCATAGCCCTTGCCATGGTCGCTGTGTCCGTATCCCTTGCCATGGTCGCTGTGTCCGTATCCCTTGCCATGGTCGCTGTGTCCGTATCCCTTGCCATGGTCGCTGTGTCCGTAGCCTTTGCCATGGTCGCCATACCCATAGCCCTTGCCATGGTCGCTGTGTCCGTATCCCTTGCCATGGTCGCTGTGTCCGTATCCCTTGCCATGGTCGCTGTGTCCGTAGCCATTGCCGTGGTCACTGTGTCCGTATCCCTTGCCGTGGTCACTGTGTCCGTATCCCTTGCCATGGTCGCTGTGTCCGTATCCCTTGCCGTGGTCGCTGTGTCCGTATCCCTTGCCATGGTCGCTGTGTCCGTATCCCTTGCCATGGTCGCTGTGTCCGTATCCCTTGCCATGGTCGCTGTGTCCGTATCCCTTGCCGTGGTCGCTGTGTCCGTATCCCTTGCCATGGTCGCTGTGTCCGTATCCCTTGCCGTGGTCGTTGTGTCCGTATCCCTTGCCGTGGTCGCTGTGTCCATAGCCCTTGCCATGGTCGGTGT
>NC_091557.1:34181702-34184202 GCF_042767895.1 Penaeus vannamei
CGTCATCGAAGAATTTGGGGAGAGAAAAGCATCATCTGGTATTTGGTGCTTTTCCGAGAGAGGAAGTGGAGATTGGCGAAGAAAAATATTGTGAAGGTGATGTAGGTGTATAATACAGGGTTTGAATCTATTTTTTTTTCTCTTTTTCATAAAATCGAACAAACTCTTATTGATAAGGATTATATAAAAATGATAAATGCAGTGAATGATGGGGATGGGAAAGATAGAAATGATAGCAATGATGAAAATAATGATAATAATATTACTACTACTGCTGCTATTGCTACTAATGATGATGGTCATAATCATGATGATAATATTAATGATAATAATGATAATAATAATGATAATAATGATTGTAATAGTAATGATAATAATGATAATCATTATTGTGATAATGCTAAAAATGATAAGGACGATAATGATAAATGTGATAAAAATGACAGAAAGTATGTTAATAATAACATAATAATAATATCAATAAAAAAATACTGGATATAAAACTACTGCAGTTAACAAGGATAACATCGACAATATAGCAACAACGCATCGCAGACAAAAATAACAACCCATCCATTGAGACGCATGTTGCAGATTTAAGCAGCCGAGAGACGCACAAAATACCCCCACGATGGTTGGTGACACACTGATCCAACCGCCGTCTCTGCGCTCTCTTTATAGGCAACTGACCGTGAGTGTTCACCGGTCGACGCACGGACCGAGGGAACGAAGGGGAAGAGAGGAAGGGGAGGGAAAGGAGAGAGAAAGAGGAATAGAGGGAAGATGGGTGAAGGGGGAGGGGGAGGAGAGAGGGGGAGGGGAAGAGAGAAAGAGGGGAAAGGAAGGGAAAGGAGAGAGTAAGAGGAATAGAGGGAAAATGGGTGAAGGGGGAAAGCAGAGAGAAAGAGGAATAGAGGGAAAATGGGTGAAGGGGGAGGAGAGAGAGGGAGGAAGAGAGAAAGAGGGAAAATGGGTGAAGGGGGAGGAGAGAGGGAGGGAAGAGAGAAAGAGGGGAAAGGGGAGGGAAAGGAGAGAGAGGGAGGGGAAGAGAGAAAGAGAGGAAAGGGGAGGGAATGGAGAGAAAGAGGGAAAAGAGTAAAGGGGAGGGAAAGGAGAGAGAGAGAGAGAGAAAGAGAAAGAGGGGAAAGGGGAGGGAAAGGAGAGAGAAAGAGGGAAAGAGAAAAAAGAGGAGGGAGAGGAGAGAGAAAGAGGGGAAAGGGGGAAAGAGAAAAATGACAGGGAAAGGAAAAAAGAAAGAAGGGGAGAAAGAAAGAGGGAAATGGGGAGAGAGAGAAAAGAGAGAGAAAGAGGGAAAGAGAAAATGAGAGGGAAATGAGAGAGGAAAATGGAAAGAGGGTAGGGAAAGGAGAGAGAAGGAGGAAGAGAAAGAGTGGGAGAGATTGGGGACGAGAGGAAAAGCAAGTCGTTAGGAAGTAGGATAGGAAGAGGGAGAGGAGAGGGAGAAGGAGGGGAAGGGATAAGAGGAGGTAGGATATAGGAAAAGAGAGAGGAAGAGGTAGAGAAAGAGAAGAGCAAGGGAGAGAGAGAGAGAGAGAGAGAGAGAGAGAGAGAGAGAGAGAGAGAGAGAGAGAGAGAGAGAGAGAGAGAGAGAGAGAGAGAGAGAGAGAGAGAGAGAGAGAGAGAAAGAAAAGAATACAGAAAGACAAAAAAAAAAAGAAAAAAAAAAAAAGCATCAGATACGGTGAATAAAAGAGAGAAAGAAAGAGGGAGAATGAAAGAGCGAGATAAACAGAGAGACTCCAGACAGACAAAAAAACATCAGATATGGTGCATGAGAGAGAGAGAGCAACAGACAGAGAGAGTGAAAGAGAGAGATAAACAGAGAGACCGTACAGACAAAAAAGCATCAGATATAGTGCATGAGAGAGAGAGAGAGATTGAAAGAGAGAGATAAAAAGAGACAGACAGACAGACAAAAAAGCATCAGATACAGTGAATGAGAGAGAGGAAGAATGAAAGAGAGAGATAAACTGAGAGAATCCAGAAAAAAAAAGCATCAGATACGGTGCATAACTAATTCAGAGAGTCACACCCAACCCAGGTAAACAAAACCGACCTTTATGCAGTCTTAAACCGGAACTCTCAATGCCAGCCGCGACGAAAATAACGAACCCCTTTCACAATTTTTTTTTTATAGTTTTTTTCTTATTCCTTTTCTTTCTCTCTCTTTTTTTTAACCTTTTTCTTTTATTATGAAATCGTCTATAAATAAAATTGCAAACTATCATTAATTTTTGTGTTGTGATAAGGAAATAATGTGATGCTAATCAACGTGAGAATATTAGACTGGTAAAGAGAGAGAGAGATAAAGAGAGAGATGAGAGAGAGAGAGAGAGAGAGAGAGAGAGAGAGAGAGAGAGAGAGAGAGAGAGAGAGAGAGAGAGAGAGAGAGAGAGAGAGAGAGAGAGAGAGAGAGAGAAAGAGATGGAAATAATTGATCCCTTGTCACAAATCTGTTCCATCCCTTTTCAGTTTCATT
>NC_091557.1:34191702-34194202 GCF_042767895.1 Penaeus vannamei
GCTGTTCGATCTTATACTTGATTTCTCTCGCTTTGTAAGGTAGTGTTGTTCTGGTGGTGGACATTTCTCAGGGCTATTTTAGCTATTATTAGCACCAAGGTTCTGATCTTACGTTCTCTCATTTCAGTCTAGAAGTTGAGGGAGATGTCAGTTTATGCGACGCGAACTTCGGTTGCGACTCGCTTTTCTATTTCGCAATATTGGTCAGATAATTGTTTACCTTTGACAGTTCCTCTCAATCCTGCAGCTTTTTCCTACTTACTCAGGTTTTCACTTCAGGAACGAGGGTTAGCGTAAGTTGACTGTGACCTTCCAAGGCGATTAACACTCTGAAAAGGTACTCAATAACATGGAATTTGATTGCCAATTCAGAGGCGTCTTCTGCGTTAAGCGCCAAGATGACGTTACACTGACATCTGTTTAATGCTGGATACGATGTGGCATCAGGAAGTGCGGGTCGCGGCGGTGGTGTTTGCGCAAGACAAATTGCTCGGCTCAAAAGGAACGGCTGTTTGCGAGGAATTCTGCGATGTTTACACAGACGGATTACCTCGAGCACTTTGCTGATTGGCCACACCAGTGCTACGAGACTATGGCCCTTAACTTGGAAGTCTTCTCTGCGTGGATCAGGACATTACTGTTTTTTTCTCTATATCTGGCCATTCACACACACACACACACACACACACACACTGTAACCAAGATTACATTTTGCCCTCTATATTGATACTAACACAGTAATATACTCAGTATGCAGCTGACTCTTTATTCCTAAGAGTTTACACACGAGTAGAATAGAACACAATACGAGATATTAGCGCTGGTGGTGCCTGCAGCAGCAAGCCCTAGGTGAGTGGTCCAGAGGTCAGGCTATCTCTGCATTGAGTGTATGCTGTGTCCGAGAGAGAGAGGTCAAGCTAGGTCACCTTATATTCGACCCCAGCACAAGTGGTGGTGTGACAAGACGTTCGAGGACGGATGGATTCACTAAGGACCAGGAAGAAGAGGCTGACAAGGAGGAGCAACACGATGATCTAGGACAAGAATGCAAGAACAAGATGAGCAGTAGAATGGGTCCGATGATGGGTCGTCACCCTTGAGGCAAATCCAATGACACCTCGAGTCACCGCACTCTCAGACACAGCAGCCACTCAATGCAGAGACAGCCTGACCTCCTAACCACTCACCCTCCGTGCGGCTGTGCCCTCGCTAGGGCCTCCCACCGCGGGCATCACCAGCGCTGTCGTCTCGTCTCGAGTCCTATTCTGTGTAAACTCTGAGTATATTACTCTGCCCTAGTATCAATATACAGGGTTAAATACCTTCTATAGGGGGACACATGTGGAAATATGGAAATACAGACAAAGAGAAGGAAATATGGTAGGAGGGGGACACATGTGGAAATATGGAAATACAGACAAAGAGAAGGAAATATGGTAGGAGGGGGACACACGTGGAAATATGGAAATACAGACAAAGAGAAGGAAATATGGTAGGAGGGGGACACATGTGGAAATATGGAAATACAGACAAAGAGAAGGAAATATGGTAGGAGGGGGACACATGTGGAAATATGGAAATACAGACAAAGAGAAGGAAATATGGTAGGAGGGGGACACATGTGGAAATATGGAAGTACATGCAGAGAGATGGAAATATGGTAGGAGGGGGATGTGTGTGGAACTATGGAAATACATGCAGAGAGATGGAAATATGGTGGGAGGGGGGACACGTGTGGAAGTATAGAAATACGGAGAGAGAGAGAGATGGAAATATAGGGAGAGAAATGGGAAAATATCGAGAGAAATGGAAATATACGGAAAGTTGTATCATGGGGATTGTTATGGGGATGTATGGAAATATGGGAGATAAGGGAACAATTATGGAAGACTGAGGAATTTAAAATGGAAATAAATATAGAAATTGATGTCAAAGTGGATGTATCAATAACTGCGAAATATTTGAGGTTATATTGGAAATACGGAAATTAGATTAAGGAAAATATGGAAATATGACAATAGATTCATAAAAAACAAAACAAAACAGAAATAGCTATCAGCAAGAAAGTGCATAAAAGAAAGAAAGAAAGAAAGAAAGAAAGAAAAATCGATTTTCATATTTTCTGTCTTCTGTTTCTCCATGTGTCATTTTTCCTTCTCCGTTTTTCTCTTCGTATTCTTTCACACCGTTCCATTTTTCCCTTACCCATCCTCTCTCTCTCTCGCTCTCTCTCTCTCTCTCTCTCTCTCTCTCTCTCTCTCTCTCTCTCTCTCTCTCTCTCTCTCTCTCTCTCTCTCACGACGCACATTATCTTTTTCCTTTCTGTTTTGTTTTGGTGTTAAGCTTTTTCAACTTTCTCTTCTCCCTTTGTCTATACTTCCCATTTACTTTTAATTGTTTTTTATACCTTCCTTCGTTTTCTTCTTTCCCATATACATTTTTATTCCTTCCACTTTCTTGTCAGTATTCTTAACTATTCAGTGTTTTCTATCTCTCTTGT
>NC_091557.1:34239202-34244202 GCF_042767895.1 Penaeus vannamei
TCCGCAAGGATCGTCTACAAACGGAACGCCTCCCAGACCAAGACGGTTACGACCGTTTCCGTCTGCCTAATTTCCGTTGACCTTGTGCTATTAATAAATTAGAAAGGATGCGTGAATGTAAACATAAACGAATATTTTAGAACATTCGTATATACAATATACATCATCATACTTCTTTAAAATAACATAATATGTATGAAAGTGTTCGTGTGATTCCCGGGACCTCACTCCGATAGCGCCATGTTTGTTTACATGATTTTCATACGGAGTTCATTCGGAAACGCAAAAAATTGACGGAAAAAGTGCTAGTGTGTTAGAGCCATTAAGGATAATAGCTAATGCCGGGAGATTAATGAATAGCAAGTTGTCACTGTCGAATGAGACGTGACTATGAATACGGATGAAAAGCCCAAACTAGGCCATAGTAGACAGCATATGCTCAAGTCGTCGTGGGTTTAGGAAAGCAACGAAAAAGATATAATTTTGAAGACGTAAATAGATAGAATGACAAAGGATACAAACATGCATTACATATTAGTATCTGTGATAACACCACACGTATATCAACATTTACAAACATTGAAGGATAGGCTATAGAAATTGCGATAGCTTCCCTAGAAATATTGATGCGAATAACAACACTCATCAGTGAGATCGATACAATATATAAGGATATAACTGTTAATCAATCACGCGACTGAATGCCATAATGTATGCATAACATGAAATCAATATTATTACAAACGTGACATATTCAGCTGATATGCAAATAAAACTACGATTTCACTTTGATTACTTATAAAAAGCCTACCACAAATTTCCGGAACATAAAGGTCATATCGTCGTGGAACAAAGCAGAAAAGTTGCCTTAGCTCCGCCACCAAAAAGGAATACACAATTGGCTTCTATAACCCTTGAAAACTAACCCAAAGATGAAGGCGATGCTTTGTGGGACTAGATCACAGGAAGGCTTTAATGGAGGAGACGAAGCACATACTTAAGCCAAAGAGGAAAGTTTCATCCTTCCCTCTGTTTAGGAGTAAACTCATTGTGTTCTGTTCAAGAGATTAAGCACTTGGGGCACTTTTTTTACTCAAGGCTTATACGGGCGCCTCACATCAAGCAGTTAAAGGTGAAAGCTACAGAAGCGCTTTTATTTATCGGGTTCTTCCTCGCCTTTGGACGCAGACGGCACAACTCTCCTGCAGGTTAACCGAGCGCTCATTCGTAGCAAACTTGACTATGAATGTGAGACTTTCACTGCACTCCAGGCGTTTGTCTCAGTTCATAATGCTATTAGAATCTGTATAGGGGATCCATGTATGCTGAGTGTGGATAACCATCTCTTTCATCACACCAGGAGTACGTGAATCTGATTTACTACACGGAATTATAAAGGGTTCTGGGCTCTACTGCATGTATATTGGTTTTCAACCCCTTTGAGGACAGCTAATCCTATGGTAAGAGAATGAGCAATCTGGTGGAAGATCTCAATTTGATTCTCTCCAAGGTTCTAGCAGTTGGAACTCCCCCGTTCCCCCCTTGGACCAGTCTTGTTGATCTGGATTTAGTCAGAATAGGGAAAGGGGAGAGATCCGAAGCAGCAATCAGGGAGAGATGTCTTTAACACACTTCCAAGTACCAGATGCAATATATGCGGATGGTTCGAAGTCTGAAAACGGTCTGGCCCTTTTTAGCAGTGAGCAGGATAAAAACTGTTGTTTGCGGTCTTCCTTTGACAGCCTCGATTTTCTCTGCAGAGTTCCATGCCATCCTTGCAAAATAACTATTCTATTATAATATAATGCAACTCTCGCAGTGCTCTACAAGCAATCAACAGCTTAGCATCATCACATCCAGTGGTAAGGGAGATTCAGGACTGGCTTGCACTAATGTCAGCACGTAAGGTAACTCTCTCTTGGGTGTCAGCGCATGTTGGTATCCGCGGGCTGATCGGAGGGCCAAGGCAGCTGCCACTCGGCCCTCTGATGCTCGATTTCCTCCCCCACACACTGACTCGAGACCCAGCTGTCTTCGCGATAAATAGAGGAAGCAATGGGAGCATACCTCTAGAAACAAAGGACAAGATATTTCAGATACACGCGGCAGTTGGGTGACCAGCGTCCATCCCAACCGACAAGTAGAAGTTGTGTTAACGAGCCTGAGAACCGGGCACACAAAATTGACTTATGGGGCGTCGATGGCTAAAAGCGAAGCACGTTGTAAGGGATGCCAAGAGCCATTAACGGGCGCACATGGAGTGGAAAAATGAGCATTATTCTCAAACCAAAGACATGTGCTTGTTCCGTCCACAGATACTGAAAAGTGCAATGGGGAGGATTGCGATGTAGAAAATCTTATTAATTTTCTAGGGGAGACTAAAATTTTAAACAAAATTGCATTCAGCATAATATTTAAGCAATAATATTATAATATTGATCGGTATTCATTTTTATTTATGAGAGACAAGGTTTTCAGACATTTTGAATATCTTAAGTTAATCCTACAAGGCATTGGCCGCTAATGACCTTAGCTGTTGACGCGGCAGGTAATTTTGAATAATTAGCCAATCAGTCAGCGTCATTCAGAGTGTTTGAAACGCAGTCAGGTGTGCGTTATCATTATGGCATAAGGAGATTTTGAGATATAGGATAAACTTGTGATATAGTAAAGGGAGAAAATACCGGAGAAAATGGCGTAATTGTCAACATTAATGCCACGAAATTGAAAGCTAGAATGAATTGTTATTAAAGAAAGAAAGAAAAAGAAGTGCATCCCCGGAAACCCACACATGCAACTCTCTCTCTCTCTCTCTATCTCTCTCTCCCTCCCTCCCTCCCTCTCTCCCTCTCTCTCTCTCTCTCTCCCTTCCTCCCCCCTCTCTCTCTTTCTCTCTCTCCATATCCTAAAAGGGTTTTCAGAACAAAGAGTTTGGATTAATCACTGTCATTCTTATCCTTATACATTGAATATCCTCCAACGTGCAAAATGCCTCGTTTTTATTGTTAGTCCATTGATTTTGTCTTTGTAATAATTCTTAAAAATAGGAGTTCTGACTTTAATCTTCTATAGCACAGCCTTCCAGGTTTTACACTTACACTTACACACACATACACACAACACACACACACACACATAGTAGAGTGACACTGTCCCCAGTCCCCATCTCCCCGTCCTTATTCGATGCTCAATCCGTGTGTAATTGTGTGTGTCTGTATATGCACATATGCATTTACGCAAGTTGGTGTGTGTGATCTGGCGCGCGTATGTGTCTGAGCAAGACTGAGTGAACGAGCGTTGAATTGCGTGCGATGTATGTCCACTGTGCATATGTGGGTATGTGTATATGTAAGCTGTATATACAATTGCAATGGTTACCACATGCTTGTCTACGTAGGTATGTGTCAACAGTCGGGGCCACGTGGATTTGCGTGCGAGCTTGCGTCTGTGTGTTTTGCGTGGCTGGGTGAGTGTCTCCCATGTCGTAGGTGATGGTATTACCCCCTTTTATTATGTGGAAATTCATGCCATCAACTGAAATGATCGTCTGCAGAGTTGCACTTGTTAAATGTCACACCAGCGTTTGTATTTATGTAAGCAATTTACGTATGATTTTATCTATAATTATGTTCCTTTCGTAATGTAATATATTTCACAATTTATCGTTTATTTTCATGTTTTCTTCTAATATTATTAAGCTTCTATACACGTCACAGGCATACAAAAAGGGCCTCCCGCAGCCCTTTTGTACTTTCTTGGAAAACCATTTTCGTTTTACTGCACCAAGGGGCGGTTCTTTCCTCATCCTCTGGCATTTCGACTCATTTTTGAAAGACTGATACTGTGTGGCCAGCAGCTCCGGCTAAGGAACCTATAAGGACGGGAAAAGCTAAGTATTTGAGCCTAAAGTGGCAGGATTAACCAAAGATAGGAGCTGGGCCGTGCAAGATTGCGTTTGTACATACACTACCTATCATATATGCTTTATTTTATATATATACACATATATACAAATATATCCCTATTTTACAAAGCCAATTAGTGGATTTTCTTTTTCTTTCTGTATGCTTCATCAAACATGTCTTCAGTTATATTTAAAAGTGGGTTTGTAGGGGAAACACGCTCGATTCACTGCATGAAATACATTGTGACAGTATACCTTCATAACCAACTGCATGACTACCATGACCATATTGACTACTATGGCAACCATGGCCACATTCCTTGTCATCATCGTGGCCACAGTGAGCTACATGTCCACCGTAGTCGACTTTGGAACTCATGTAGGCCCTTGTCACCGTAATGACCATTATGGCCGGTGTGGTATTTGCCCTTTTCGTGACATCCCTTGTGGCCATTTGCATCATGATGATATCCCGTCTGAAAGGAAAAAAAAACAAGTAATTTATGGAATAAATGCAAAGTTTTAATGCTGAAATAATCATGTGTGGCTTCAGTGAACGTGGGCAGGAATGTCAACGGGAAACGGATGTAGCGATCTGTATGAAGTACTGCATCAAAACTTTGTTATTTGTATCTGAGCTCCAAATTAAACATGTTCACAGTCAATAGTGTCATACATTAAATGACACACACACACACACAGGGACAGCGTGCGCCACGTTGTATTTTTGGTCGTACCCTGTAGTGGCCTTCCTCGGGAAGAGAGAGAGAGAAGGAGAGAGAGAAAGAGAGGGAGAGAAAGAAAGAGAGAAAGAGAGAGAGAGAGAGAGAGGGAGAGAGACAGAGAGAGACAGAGGGAGTGTGTGTGTGTGTGTGTGTGTGTGTGTGTGAGAGAGAGAGAGAGAGAGAGAGAGAGAGAGAGAGAGAGAGAGAGAGAGAGAGAGAGAGAGAGAGAGAGAGAGAGAGAGAGAGAGAGAGAGAGAGGGAGAGAGACGCGGCGTGCCTTGAAGGGGGTATCGAGGTCGTCGTAGTTGCTGTGGTACTTCTTGTCGTCGTAGAACTTCTTGGTGTGGCCGTACTCCTCCTTGTGGTACACG
>NC_091557.1:34248778-34266278 GCF_042767895.1 Penaeus vannamei
TATATATATATATATATATATATATATATATATATATATATATATATATATATATATATATATGTATAAATTACCATAGGTCCCTCCTCCTCTCTATCCCTCTCCCTCGTTCCTTCTTTACTATTTTCTTTCCTATTTTCTCCTTGCTCTCCCTCCCCCTTTCTCTCTTCCTTCCCCTTCTTTCTTTCCCTGTTTTCTTACTTCTCTCCCTCCCTCTAACCTCCCACTTCTCTCTTGCCCTCCTTTCTCTCCTTCTCTTATCTTTCTCTCTCTATCTCCCTCTTTTATCCCTCTCTCTATCTTTCCTTCCTTCCTCACTCACTATCTCTCTCATCTTTCTTTCTTCCTCTCTCTTTCCTTCGTTCCTCACTCCCTCTCCCTCTATTTCCTTCTTTCCTCACTCCCTCTCTCTTTCTTATCTCTCTCTCTCTCTCCCTCTTCCTCTCTTTATATCCTTCCTAACTCCCTCTCCTCTTATCTCTTTCCCTCTCCCTCTCTTCCCTTCCCTCCTCACTCCCTCTCTTATCTCTCTCTCTCTCCCTCTTTCCTTCCTGCCCCACTCCCTCTCCCTCTCCTATCTCTCTCTCTCCCTCTTCCCTTCGTTCCTCACTCCCTCTTCTTTTCTTATCTCTCTCTCCCTCTTCCCTCCGTTCCTCACTCCCTCTTCTTTTCTTATCTTTCTCCCTCTTTAACTCTCTCTAATCACTTCCGCACAAAATACCTGCCGGCATCATTAAAAAGGAGCCTGGGACACTATCTTGGAAGAGGGAATCACACGTAACTAAGATAATACGCAACCGAGAGCGTAAGTAACTTCTTATACAGCGTTTTCCTGCCTTTGGTGTTTATCTTGGGTTTTCTTTTCTAAATTAACAATGTGTCGGTTTACTTTGGAAGGTTTTCTTTTGATAATTCTAAACCGCGTTCTCTGTTCCTCAGGGTACGCTTGAGATAACAGTACCTTGGGAGTGTTTAATTAACTTCTCATAATTAGATCTAATCATCATTATTCATGAGATGCATCGGGGTGCAAAGGTGTCCCAGTGTTCATGTCTTCAGATAAAACAGTTTGTGAAAGAAGTTCGAATGAGAATAATTATGATTAGATCTAGAATAAGGACAGATTACCGACATCTCGGTTATATAATAGTGGTAACATGGTATTTCCTCTTTATAAAAAAGGTGTGAGTGGGAATGGTTGGCTCCACAAACCAAGAAGTTTGATTTTGACGATTATGATACTGTAATTTTGATTTCGCGTCTCAATTTATATCTATTGCCACTCACATCTTTTTCAAAGGGCATTGCACTGAATTCTATAAATACATCATGGAAATGATTATTTCTGAATGATATATCTTCTTCTTACAACTATAACTACTGTCTTTGATCAAAATCATTACCGGGAAATATTGTAGCACAGATACCTCAAAGGTCCTATTGGTCTTTTGGAACTCAACGGATTATTGAAAAATATACAAATTTCCTTTAACAAAGACCCTTCTCTGTTCAGGCGAGTTTAAACCATTTTGGGAAGAATTATTCCCTCTTATCCCCTCGTGCCCCTGCGCTGGCCTGAATTGAAATGATTGAAAACTCTCTATTTGTAACCATTGGTTTGTTGCCTGCACCTGGTGGAAAACGACCCGGGCTTCGAGCGGGATTAGAGGAATTTCAGGGAGGGATGTTTTTCTGTGATGCAGGTTGCATTATGCCCCAAGGAAATTTATGTGAAGCTCAAACATACGCACACATGCATACATTCACACACACACACACTACAGACATGTGATAAAGAATTACACTCATTTACACAAAAACACCCATAAACACACACACACACACGAAAATCTGGAAAGCCTCCTTGGCAGAAACCGTCTGCATCCGAATTACATACACATCCTTCCAGCAACGAAATCCCCACACGAGGTTTAACACACCCTCCTCCTCCCCTCATCGACCTCACCCCGGAGCGTTTTCCCCTCACCTTGTAGAGTTCCCCCCCCCCCTCACCTCGACCCGTTTCCCCCTCACCTCGTAGAGTTCCCCCCCACACACCTCGGAGCGTTTCCCCCTCACCTCGTAGAGTTCCCCCCCCCCCACACCTCGGAGCGTTTCCCCCTCACCTCGTAGAGTTCCCCCCCCCCACACCTCGGAGCGTTTCCCCCTCACCTCGTAGAGTTCCCCCCCCCCCCCCACCTCGGAGCGTTTTCCCCTCACCGCGTAGAGTTCCCCCCCACACACCTCGGAGCGTTTTCCCCTCACCGCGTAGAGTTCCCCCCCACACACCTCGGAGCGTTTCCCCCTCACCTCGTAAAGTTCCCCCCACACACCTCGGAGCGTTTCCCCCTCACCTCGTAGAGTTCCCCCCACACACCTCGGAGCGTTTTCCCCTCACCGCGTAGAGTTCCCCCCCCCCACCCCCCACCTCGGAGCGTTTTCCCCTCACCGCGTAGAGTTCCCCCCCCCACCCCCCACCTCGGAGCGTTTTCCCCTCACCGCGTAGAGTTCCCCCCCCCACCCCCCACCTCGGAGCGTTTTCCCCTCACCTCGTAGAGTTCCCCCCCCCCACCTCGGAGCGTTTTCCCCTCACCGCGTAGAGTTCCCCCCCCCCACCCCCCACCTCGGAGCGTTTTCCCCTCACCGCGTAGAGTTCCCCCCCCCCCACCTCGGAGCGTTTTCCCCTCACCTCGTAGAGTTCCCCCCCCCACCTCGGAGCGTTTCCCCCTCACCTCGTAGAGTTCCCCCCCCCCCCACCTCGGAGCGTTTTCCCCTCACCGCGTAGAGTTCCCCCCCCCCACACCTCGGAGCGCTTTCCCCTCACCGCGTAGAGTTCCCCCCCCCCCCACCTCGGAGCGTTTTCCCCTCACCGCGTAGAGTTCCCCCCCACACACCTCGGAGCGTTTTCCCCTCACCTCGTAGAGTTCCCCCCCCCCACCTCGGAGCGTTTTCCCCTCACCTCGTAGAGTTCCCCCCCCCCACCTCGGAGCGTTTTCCCCTCACCGCGTAGAGTTCCCCCCCACACACCTCGGAGCGTTTTCCCCTCACCTCGTAGAGTTCCCCCCCCCCACCTCGGAGCGTTTTCCCCTCACCGCGTAGAGTTCCCCCCCCCACACCTCGGAGCGCTTTCCCCTCACCGCGTAGAGTTCCCCCCCCCCCCACCTCGGAGCGTTTTCCCCTCACCTCGTAGAGTTCCCCCCCCCACCTCGGAGCGTTTTCCCCTCACCGCGTAGAGTTCCCCCCCCCACACCTCGGAGCGCTTTCCCCTCACCGCGTAGAGTTCCCCCCCCCCCCACCTCGGAGCGTTTTCCCCTCACCGCGTAGAGTTCCCCCCCACACACCTCGGAGCGTTTTCCCCTCACCTCGTAGAGTTCCCCCCCCCCACCTCGGAGCGTTTTCCCCTCACCTCGTAGAGTTCCCCCCCCCCACCTCGGAGCGTTTTCCCCTCACCGCGTAGAGTTCCCCCCCACACACCTCGGAGCGTTTTCCCCTCACCTCGTAGAGTTCCCCCCCCCCCACCTCGGAGCGTTTTCCCCTCACCGCGTAGAGTTCCCCCCCCCACACCTCGGAGCGCTTTCCCCTCACCGCGTAGAGTTCCCCCCCCCCCCCACCTCGGAGCGTTTTCCCCTCACCTCGGCGCAATCCCTCTGCCCCTGTGAAGTGCCTCGGGGCGTGAAATGACTCTAAAAAAGCTGGGGAAATATCCGAAAATCTTCACGCGACGCTGCTCTTACGTAACGAAAGGGAAGGATTACGTAGACGAAAGGGCATGAACGCTTTCTGTTGATATTGCGCTTAGGGGCGCCTTTATAACGATACAAATGGTGCAAAATATTCAAGTACGCGAAACCACATGTATGCACGCACTTATTGCATTTACATGTTGTGTATAGTGTATCTAACTCTGCTTTTGAATTCTAGAATCTATCCCTTGGCTATTTTGTCATCTTTTGCCATCGATCTATTATGAGTAGACGGATAATATGGTCATAACTTGACATTTTATATGGCCCCGACTACTATCTAGGTTAAGTATACAAACATGCACAGTATATGCACATGAATACACACACACACATGCATATATATATGTGTGTGTGTGTGTCTGTGTGTGTGTGTGTGTGTGTATTCATATGCATATACTGTATATGTTTGTATACTTAACCTAGATAGTAGTCGGGGCCATATAAAGTATGTACGTTTATATATATATATATATATATATATATATATATATATATATATATATATATATATATATATATATATATATATATTTATATATCTATATATATAAACTTACATACATACACACACACACACACACATATATATATATATACACAGACACACACATATAAATGTATATATATATGTGTATGTATTTGTGTGTACATATGCATACACGCACGCACACACACATATATGTATATATATGTGTGTGTATGTATATGCATATATGTATATGTATATACATACATATATATATATATATATATATATATATATATATATATATATATATATGTGTGTGTGTGTGTATGTGTGTGTGTGTATGTGTGTGTGTGTGTGTGTGTGTGTGTGTGTGTGTGTGTGTGTGTGTGTGTGTGTGTGTGTGTGTGTGTGTGTGTGTGTGCGCGTGTTGGTCTATCTATGCATGTATGTATATATATATAGGCCTACATACACACACACACACACACACACATATATAAATATAAATAAATATATATATATATATATATATATATATATATATATATATATATATATATATATATATATATATAGATATATATATATATATATGTGTGTGTGTGTGTGTGTGTGTGTATGTATGTATATACATATATATACATATATATATATATATATATATATATATATATATATATATGTATATATATATTTATATACATATATATATACATATATACTTATATATATACATACATATATATCTATATCTATATATCTATAGATAGATAGATAGATATATATAGTTTATGCAATTTACAACAGTGGCGCTCACATTCACTCACAAGCGACATAATGGTCGCGAATCCTTGGTGCCTTCACCTTGAAGCAGAAAGTAGTTACGGAACCAGAATGTGGTTAAAGTTACCCCAATAATGAATATAAAAAAGTAAATGCAGTGTATAGCCATAGCACTGGTGGGAGAGGGAGACCAGTAACCGATCTTTTCGCTGATTGGCTGGAGGTGGCGCGTGACCGTGCGCTGATTGGTTCGTCACCCCTTCGCCTTCTGCCTCGTGCTGTAGAAGTGGCAAACTTTCCAAGTCTTCTGTTGAAAGAAGTCCCTCGGTGCTCTGCCTTTACGATTTTTTGATATGGAAACTTGTAGCCTGAATGGCCAAAAGTTAAGAAAATAACTATTGTATTTTTTTGAGTGATGAGAAGACGAAACAAGAACCGAGGCTGATATATCCTGACGGTACAATGAACATGGTTGAAAATCTGAATAGGCAAACCTCTGACTTGGAATACATTTTTCTTTTTATCTAATAGATTGTTTAAATTCATCTATTAACATTAATAGGGTTATGGTGAATTTACATGCCTAAAAAGTTTAAAGTTGTCATGGTATAATTTCACTGTTTAATGGGTCATTTTCACTGACTTTAAAGTGATATCAGATTTAATTTGCGACATCGATAAACAGCTCTATATCATATATAAAGAGAAACTGGGTTACAGTGCAGCTCCATTGACCCTGTTTTGCGAGAATCACGCAACGGAGAAAAATAGAAGACAAGAGCCAATTAAGATATATCTAAAAACCATTGGGGGGGGGGGGGTTACTCCCACATAACTTTTTTTTCGAGATGTTCAATGTCCAGTCGATACTTCAGGCGTGATATGATATACTCTTGAAGAAACCGAGAAAGATCTCCATTAACATTGCTAATGAACCCTCTACCAGCTTTGGTTAAGAATACTTTTTTGGACAATTGAAATGAGGTAATACAAACTTTGTCTCGGAAGTATGCCTGATGTATGGCATGTTAGGCAGTTATGCCAGATATGACTATAATTTTCATGTGGTTACATTGCTGTGAATTATTCAGTATGGCAATTGGAATCAGACCATAGTACATGATCGCTAATACATTGAATCGAATGGCAATAATAATCAGTATATTCAAAATATATTGAATTACATATTAATTTTAAAACAAAGCAGTGCAATAATGAAATGTACGAAGGTGAAACTGAACGTCCGCCTTGAAACAGCGTTCGGAGGAGACACGAGCTTCGCAAAGTGCGTGTCACCGAGATGTTGCAAGTGACTCGCGTAGCCTCGGAAGAGTCGCTATAAAGGCGAGCCGGAAAGCGCAGAGAGTCAGTCGTGACTCGACCCTTGAGTGACTCTCTCTCGGATCTCCCTGAGGAACCGAAGATGAAGCGCGGTGGATGGGTGCGTCTGCGAGACTTTGGCTGAAGTCAACTTTGGGATTTGGTTTCTGTCTGACACCCACTCTCACTCTATGTCTGTCTGTATTTCACTATCTCTATTCTCTCCTTTCACTCTCATTCTTTCTCTCTTTGTCAATGTCAAGAACTTTCATTTTCTTTTAAGACATCGTATACGAATATATATGTATATATATTGAATATGCATATCTGCATATATATATATGCATGTGTGTGTGCAGATAAAATCTGCATAACGCAGATAAGAAAATGCGACAAAATTAACGCTTTGGTGTCATGGCCGTCAGATCTTCAACGCCGCCGTGCTGATGGCGGTGGCACTGTCGCCCTCCGTCAAGGGGGAGCGGGAGGAGGCCGTCCCTGCCCAGGACGACCTTCTGCCGCAGGAGAGCCAGCAGCTGGCCGTCGTGGCCAAGGACGACCTCCAAGCCTCTGCTACGGGTGAGTGCTGTCTGTGTGTCGCCGTTTTTCCTGTCATTCCATTCATGCATCGAATCTCATAACAACGTTGTTCCTACTCTACGTTGTATACTTATTGGAATCCATGGCATGAAGGTCAAAATCCTGCTGTTAGGAAGAGAAATCACCTGAGCTGTCAATAGCTGTTTCCTTCCCTGACGTCCTGTAGGATACGGAGGCTACGGAGGCGGAAGCTCCCACAAGGGACACGGAGGCTACGGAGGCGGAAGCTCCCACAAGGGACACGGAGGCTACGGAGGCTCCCACTACGACCAGGGAGGCTACAAGGGCCACCAGGGATACCACGCTGACAAGGGCCACAAGGGCAGCCACTACGGCGACCACGGCAAGGCGCACTACAGTGTGAGAACCGCGTCCTTTATTCATTTATTATTATTATTATTATTATTAATGATATAGGTAACACCGCAATAACAAAGCAATGCTGTTTTTCCTAAGGTGTCATTTTCGAGAGAAAAAGAAATCTTATGGTAAATTTCAACGATTTCCTTCCCTCACCAGGGTTACCATGGCGACCATGGCAAGCACTACAAGGGCCACGACGACAAGCACAAGTACTACGGCGACGCCCACAGCGGCAAGAAGGGAGGGAAGGGTCACCACTACGGCTCCAAGGGTCACCACGACAAAGGTCACAAGGACAAGGTCAGTGTTCTTTCCATTACACTAAATATAAATTGCACCTGATGTTTGCCTTTGCTTTCCCTGCGGAGATCCAGATTACCTTTTGAGAAAGTCTGAAGACTCATGATCAATTATCTTCCATTTCTAAATTGCAAAATGGCAGCTCTGATTCTAATTCATAAATATTCCCTATTGGATTTTTGTACAGCTTTGTCTACAAAGGTTATAAGGGGTTTACAGAAAGAGATGGTGGGAATTTCCTCGAAATCCTCAGGAATTATGCCAAGTGCAAAAGGGATTTGGTTTAATCTTATGTGGAATACCCGAACCCGCTCGCCTGGGATCCTCCCAGTCCCCATCTGTGTGCTTTACAATCACCAGTTTATTTCTTTAAAATGTAAATTGATTTCCTATGACACGTCGCGAGCCTTGTTCCCTCACTTAGGATCCTGCGGAGGATTCTCAACTTAGATCACGGGATATAATCCTCTTTGCGAAAAGTGTTCATTCCCAGATCTTAACTTAGATCTGAGGTAAAATCGGTATGTAAGCTTCTTATACATGAAAATACGGCAAGAATTCCAACCTACACTACCTGAATCAATGCACTTTGTAAGTAAAATGCAGATAGAGAAAGCTTCACGGTTTGAAATGTGCAAAAAGATTTTGTTTCCTTGCGCTTCATTCCGCAGAGCCGTGGAACGACCTTCTGAGCCAGCGTGGATCTCTATATGCCAGAGAGGGATAGAAAACTCGTTAGTTAACAACTACAACCTAATAGTTTTTTTTCGCAGGGTTTTCGGATCATCTAGATTATGATTTCTTATAACGATAAAGCTTCATGTGGGGCGTCGAAAAAGTGCATATCATAACCACTAATAAAGATTGGTTCCTCGCAGGGCTTCAAGAACGTGTACCACAAGGAGGAGTACGGCCACACCAAGAAGTTCTACGACGACAGCGACAAAAAGAAGTACCACAGCAACTACGACGACCTCGATACCTACTTCAAGGCACACAAGGGCAGCGACTACAAGGGAGGCCACTACAAGGTACGACCTATATACCGCATCTCTCTCTCTCGTTCTCCCTTTCTCTTTTTCTTCCTTGAGGGAGACCACTGCAAGGTACGGCCAAACATACTATTCTTTCTTTCAATTAGAATATGAATGGCTACGTTCTTTACAGTGATTCCATTATAATCATTATCATATTAACGTGATGATAGCATATCTACAGCCATGTAAATATGCTATCATCACTTTAGTACTGGTTTTACTCGTGAATGATTGACGGCTGCAGTCGACAAATCTGTTTCCTTTTGGATTATTTCTTATTGTCATTCTGAATCCATAAAATCTGATTCGTACTCTTTTGCCATCGCTGCTTCAGGGCGGACACCATCACGATGCCCATGGCCACAAGGGGCACCACGAGAAGGGCAAATACCACGACGACCATGCGGGCCACGATGGCCACTACGGAGACAAGGGCCACTATGGCCACAAGAGTTCCTATGGCGACCACGGTGGACACAAAGCTCATTATGGTCACGATGATCATAAAGGGTATGGCCATGGTGGACACGGAGGCGGATATGGACATGGTGGCCATGGAGGGCATGGCGGTGGACATGGTAGTGGATATGGCCATGGTGGCCATGGTGGTGGCGGATATGGCCATGGTGGCCATGGAGATGGTTATGGTCATGGTGGACACGGAGGTAAGCATGATTTTTCAGATCTGGGACGGCTGTATGCTAGAATGAAAATATAAAAATACATGCAAAATAAATGTATAAACAGTATACATATAGTATATACATACACACGCACATATAAAGTGTACATCATGCGTGAATATACATAAATATGTATACGTTATGTACAGATATACATATGTCCGAATATGCACATATTTTAAGCGCGTATGCTATTTCATTCCTGCTTCACCTTGCGCTCTAAACATTTTCACTGTGTCATTAACGACCCCTCCCCTCCCCCTCCCCCCAGGCTACGGCGCCCACTCCACCGTCCAGGTCGTCCACCAGGCGGCGCCCAAGAGCTTCGAGTCCTTCGGCAACTTCGCCTTTGCAGGACACTGAGGCCCTGACGGTGAGTCCGACCCCGGTGCGTCGCCCTCTGCCCTGTGCCGGGCGCGCTGGCTCCTGGATCCCGTCGCTGAGATCTGCCCTGTATATAAACATAGGTGCTTCCGCTCACTAAGTGATGTATTTATTCTAGTAAAGACGATTTTGCAATAATTGGTATATTATCCTATAACCTGATGTTTTGCTACTTGTAAATGAACTTGGAATTTGATACACTGCTGGCGCAAGTAAAACGGGCAAAAATCTGGGAAAATGGAACAAAAAACAATTGAAGGATGACAGCTGAAGAAGCGGTTCAGCTTGTCTTGCCGTAAGCTCAGCTATCTGGGTCGAATCGCGTCACTTTGGTGTGAAATGGCAGTAAATCGGTTTTCGTGTTTCTTGTTATATATATATATATATATATATATATATATATATATATATATATATATATATATATTGTGTGTGTGTGTATGTGTGTGTTTGTGTGTGTGTGTGTGTGTGTGTGTATGTGTGTATGCATACGCCCTGAAACACTAAATAAATAAAGTCAACACGAATTCATATAAAACTACATGTAGACATAGGCCTACATCAGACTGTACAGTGCATGGAATGGATAGATCAGTCAATTCTTCTGTTACATAATTATCATAAATTGTATAGAAAAAGATAATTAACTGATACATACACTGGCAATTGAAACGTTAAACAAGTTCAGCGACTTTCGTGTCCGTCAGCAACTCCAAACCGCGTGCCAAGAACGAGTTTGAAATATTCCTTTGTTTAAGGATAGATGGCGATAAATGAAAATTGCTCTTTCTTTGACAAAGGAAACATGTGAATAAACAAATAAAAATTGTTTGGAGTGTTTCTTTGGTTAATGTTAAGCATTGATATATTTATATAAAAGTGTATAAGTTCCTATTCATACGATAAGTAGACAGGGAAGTCATGTTAACATCCCACATGATGGATATAATTAAACAAATATTTATTCAGCATTTTGAACACAAACTTAAATGGTGTTTTAGCTGCAATCATAATTTTACAAAAAGCTCTTTATCGATTTCTACTTACATGTTACATGACTGGCCGAAGGAAGCTAAAAGATTATGCTTGGCACTCGTTGCTTGGTGGAATTGCTTTACTAGAGCCCTCTTTTGGCTACCATTAGAATGAGTTGATTTGCAATTGCAACTCGTGTCAAGGCGAATTACCATCTCTCGGTGAATCCCACTCGGCGATCAAAGACTATATACGAAAGATAGGAAAGCATGGCAAAAGTGTGTGAGCCCCAACGGTTGGCGGATAGTGTGATATCTGAACAATAGATGGCGGTGTGTACGCAATCTGTCGTCTCGTCGTGAATATCGTGAAACGTCACTTATTCAAAATGGTAGGAAAGGGATTGTTTTATGTTATTGCATGTCTTATGCTTCCTGTTCAGTTTTAGTTGTTGGTCTGCTTTCATTAACACTTAAGATATTTCCTGCAATAAAATTGTATATTATATAAACAATGGAATAATTTCATGATGCCTTGCAAATATGCATACGCATGAGGTAATCATTAGATATGTTATATTACCATATTCTAAAATCTGCAAAACCTAATTTTGATTTATGTAAAAAAAATCTTCCCTAATAAAAAACAGTCATTAAAGAATGTAATAATCATAATTCCATGTAAATTTATATATATATATATATATATATATATATATATATATATATATATATATATATATGTATATATATATATATATATAGATAGATAGATATGTATATAATTCTTTGATGAAAAGATTTTGTCTCCTATTAAATAAATGCGAAATTTCAATTGAAACTAAACCTTTAACCCTGAAACAAAAATTAAAACCTATATAAATCTATAGTCCCTCATTAAGAATTTCTTAGTTAAATAGCTGAAAAATAGATGGCGCTGTAAGAATTTTTGGACCTTATTTTCTCAATGGTGTGATTTGTGCTTTCGTATCTTTCATATATAGTCTTTGATAAACGAAGTGACCGCTGGTAAATATGTTACGATCGTATGTCAGTATGTAGATTTATTGATGAAAGTGAGACAACAGTTTCGGAATCGTCCTCGATTCCATCTCCAGACCCGAAGATGGAATCGAGGACGATTCCGAAACTGTTGTCTCACTTTCATCATTAAATCTAGTTTGTGCTTTGTGGGTTTTATTCCATATTATCAAAACGGTATTGTGTTTTTCATTGCATATATATATATATATATATATATATATATATATATATATATATATAGAGAGAGAGAGAGAGAGAGAGAGAGAGAGAGAGAGAGAGATAATGATCTTATTTAATCAAACTGCAATAGTTTTACTGATTAATAATTCTTTCGTTATATGAAAAAGGTTGATATTCTTCGCAGTGTTAGCAGAATAAACTTTTTTCCTTAATCATTTTAACTGCATTTATTTATAGATATATCAGTTCTCTTGGTCAATCTTAAAGTGATGCAAAGGAATCCTCTACCAGCTTTAGTTTAGTAAAGTTCTTAAAGAAAAAAGTAGTCTACGTTAATGTAATGCCAAAATACAGATGCAGTTGTTGTGATAAAGTTTTTTCATGTGGCTACATTGCTGTGTATTATTCACTATAGTCTTGATGTTAGGTCATATAGAGTATGATCGATAAACCATTAAGACCAATGACAGTGCTATTCAACATATTCAACGGATGTTTAATAGCATATTCCATCTTTCGAAACAACGAAATGCAATAATGAAATGTACGAAGGTGAAACTGAACGCCTACCTTGAAACAGCGTTCGGAGGAGACAAACTTCGCAAAGTGCGTGTCACCGAGATGTTGCAAGTGACTCGCGTAGCCTCGGAAGAGTCGCTATAAAGGCGAGCCGGAAAGCGCAGAGAGTCAGTCGTGACTCGACCCTTGAGTGACTCTCTCTCGCTCGGATCTCCCGGAGGAACCGAAGATGAAGCGCGGTGGATGGGTGTGTCTGCGAGACTTTGGCTGAAGTCAGCTTTGGGATTTGGTCTCTGTCTGTCACCAACTCTTACTCTATGTCTGTCTCTCAGTATCTCTTTTCTCTCCTTTCACCTCTTTTTTTTTTTTTTTTTTTTTTTTTTTTTTTTGACTGCATACTTTTTGTCAGTGGCTAGAGCTTTCATTTTCTTTTAAGACATCGTATACGAATATAAATGTTGAATATACATACATATACATATATGCATATATGTGTGTGTACAGATAAAATCTGTATAACGCAGATAAGAAAATGCGACAAAATTAACGCTTTGGTGTCATGGCCGTCAGATCTTCAACGCCGCCGTGCTGATGGCGGTGGCACTGTCGCCCTCCGTCAAGGGGGAGCGGGAGGAGGCCGTCCCTGCCCAGGACGACCTTCTGCCGCAGGAGAGCCAGCAGGTGGCCGTCGTGGCCAAGGACGACCTCCAAGCCTCTGCTACGGGTGAGTACTATCTGTGTATCGAATCTTATAACAACGTTGTTACTACTCTACGTTGTATACTTATTGGAATCCATGGCATGAAGGTCAAAATCCTGCTGTTAGGAAGAGAAATCACCTGAGCTGTCAATAGCTGTTTCCTTCCCTGTCGTCCTGTAGGATACGGAGGCTACGGAGGCGGAAGCTCCCACAAGGGACACGGAGGCTACGGAGGCTCCCACCACGACCAGGGAGGCTACAAGGGCCACCAGGGATACCACGCCGACAAGGGCCACAAGGGCAGCCACTACGGCGACCACGGCAAGGCGCATTACAGTGTGAGAACCGCGTCCTTCAGTTTATCATTATTATTATTTATGGAATAGGTAACACCATAATAGAATGTTTCCCCTTAAAGCAATGCTGTTTTTCCCCTAGGTGTCATTTTTGAGAAAAAAAAACTTTTCTCAAATTCAAAAGTTTTCCTTCCCTCACCAGGGTTACCATGGCGACCATGGCAAGCACTACAAGGGCCACGACGACAAGCACAAGTACTACGGCGACGCCCACAGCGGCAAGAAGGGAGGGAAGGGTCACCACTACGGCTCCAAGGGTCACCACAACAAAGGTCACAAGGACAAGGTCAGTGCTCTTCGCATTACATAAATTTAAATTGCATCTGATGTTTGCCTTCGCTTTTTGAGATCCAAATTACCTGTCGCGTAGATTACCTACAATTTTCGGTGAATAGGAGCACTTTCCCCAAATGTGAATTACAGTCGTTTCGTCTGACATTAGTTCCCTTTCTGAAAGTTCGATGACATACTGAAATGGTTTTCCATTATATGACTAAGTCAACGGTATCCACTTTGATTTTTGTGCAGTTTTCGTTGTGAGTGTTTTATAGAAAGAGATGGTGGGAATCTCCTCTAATCCTCGTGAATTATTATCAAGTACAAAAGGGCATTTATTCCTCCCGTTTACACTTACACGGAATACTCTCGAAAGGAAGCCCCGGATTTCCCTCAAGGACTAGGATGGCGCCTTCCCCAGAGACTTTTACTTCGCAGGAACAGCCGTTGCCCCGAACGGATGCCCTTCTTGCCATCGGACCGTGGCAGGACTCGAACCCGCTCGCCTGAGATCCTCCCAGTCCCCATCTGTGGCTTTACGATCACCAGTTTATTTCATTAAAATGTAAATTGATTTCCTATGACGCGTCGCGAGCCTTGTTCTCTCACTTGGATCCTACGGACGATTCTCAACTTAGATCGCGAGATAAAATCCTCTTAACTTAGACCTGTGGTAAAATCGGTATGTAAGCTTCTTATTTATATATGAAACTACGGTAAGAATTCCAACCTGCACTGCCTGAGTCAATGCGCTTTGTGCGGAAAATGCAGATCTTAGACAAAGCTTCGCGGTTTCAAGTGTGCAGAAATATTTTCAGCTTCCTAGCACTTCATTCCGCAGAACAGTGGAGCGACCTTCCGAGCCAGCGTGGATATCTATAGGCCAGAGAGGGATAGAAAACTCGTTAGTTAACAATTATAACCTTTTTTTTCCTTTCCCGCAAGGCTTTCGGATCATTTAGATTATGATTGGTTATGACGAAAAAAGTTAACACATCTCGTGGGGCTTGGAGAAAGTTTGGATTATTACCACTAATAAAGATTTCTTCGTCTCAGGGCTTCAAGAACGTGTACCACAAGGAGGAGTACGGCCACACCAAGAAGTTCTACGACGACAGCGATAACAAGAAGTACCACAACAACTACGACGACCTCGATACCTACTTCAAGGCACACAAGGGCAGCGACTACAAGGGAGGCCACTACAAGGTACGAACAAGCCACCATGTTCCTCTCTCTCTCCTGACTAGGTTCTTTACATTTTTCTTCATTGCGTCAATCAACCTGGTACAGCTACGATGTTATCATTACTTTAGTAGTGGTTTTGCTCGTGAACGATTGACAGGCGAAATAGGTCGATCTTTCCTTTTCGATGACTTTGAAAGGTGATTCTGAAATAATAAAATCTGATTCGTTTTCTTTTGCCATCGCTGGTTCAGGGCGGACACCATCACGATGCCCATGGCCACAAGGGGCACCACGAGAAGGGCAAATACCACGACGACCATGCGGGCCACGATGGCCACTACGGAGACAAGGGCCACTATGGCCACAAGAGTTCCTATGGCGACCACGGTGGACACAAAGCTCATTATGGTCACGATGATCATAAAGGGTATGGCCATGGTGGACACGGAGGCGGATATGGACACGGAGGCGGATATGGACACGGTGGCCATGGAGGCCATGGGGGCGGATATGGGCATGGTGGCCATGGCGGCGGATATGGCCATGGTAGCCATGGCGGTGGGTATGGCCATGGCAGCGGACATGGTAGTGGATATGGCCATGGTGGCCATGGAGGTGGTTATGGTCATGGTGGACACGGTGGAGGTAAGCGAGTTTTATTTCCAGGTCAGAGACAGTTGTATGTTTGAATATAAATATAAACATATACGAGATGAATTCATATATACAGTATACATATAGCATATAGACAGACATACGTATAAAGTATATATCATATTTGCATATGTACATTTACATATAAGTATGTATGTGTATATATACTGTATATATGTTTATATACATGCATAAATAAGTGCATAACTCAAGTGCTACTTCATTCCAGCTCCACCTTCGACTCTAAACATTCTCACTGTCATTAACGACCCCTCCCCTCCCCCTCCCCCAGGCTACGGCGCCCACTCCACCGTCCAGGTCGTCCACCAGGCGGCGCCCAAGAGCTTCGAGTCCTTCGGCAACTTCGCCTTTGCAGGACACTGAGGCCCTGAAGGTGAGTCCGACCCCGGTGCGTCGCCCTCTGCCCTGTGCCGGGCGCGCTGGCTCCTGGATCCCGTCGCTGAGATCTGCCCTGTATATAAACATAGGTGCTTCCGCTCACCAACAGTGATGTATTTATTCTAGTAAAGCCGATTTTGCAATCATTGGTTTATTATCCTATGATCTGATGTTTTGCTAGTTCTAAATGAACTTTGAATTTGATACACTGCTGACGTAAGTAACATGTGCAAAAATGGAAAATGGAACAAAAAATTAGTGAAGGATGACTACTAAAGCTAGGGTTACACGAGTCTCCTCTGTCCAGGGATCCCTAGCCGGCCTCGCCGAAGTCAGGCACACAAGGGCAGCGGTCAGTCAGTCAGCGGACCAACCCAAATCTGTCGCTGGTCAGACTTAGTTGAGGCCGTCTAGGGATCCCAGGGCAGAGAAGGCTATGTGACCCTAGCATTTGATGAAAGAGTTTGAGGCGCTCCGAAAATTGCTTCAGGAACTGGCGAACATTAAGAACATAGATAAGAAAGAGTGACAGAGAATAATCTGCGTCAAACCGGGTAAAGAAAAGAAAATCAACTAATGTAGGCTGACAACGTAGGTAGGAGGGAGAGAATTTTCATGGAAGGCATCTGCATGCAACCCCATTTTGGGAATGGTTTGATAAAGACATACCTACAACAGTTTGTCCATAATCATATTTTCAGTATATATAGGCGGATAATTCAAAGAAATAATCTTAGGAACTATACAATTATAAACATCAGTCTTCCAGATTGAAAATCATGGCCGTCCTTGCATACTTCAATCCAATACTTCATTTATGACATTTTTTATTATACCAATGTGTGTGAGAGAGTAAATGAACATCGTAAATGAACCACTTTCACCCATCTTTGCTTCCCACATTCACCAGCGGACACAACATCCAACATTGGCCAGTTTGAACCTCTGCTGAACCTAACGTGACCTGCACTTTCCTAACGAAGGGCTTTGATGGCTGTCCTCTGTCCACCTTAATGGGATAATTAATTAGATATGGATTTATAATCTCATTTAGAATGATGAATGGTAATCCAGAGAAGGTAAATCTGTCATCAGAATTCATACTTTCATTCGCAAATCATTTTCCTCCCCCTTACTTGAAAAAAGTATATTTTTAGTATTTGATTTGTATTTTTTTCTCTTCTTTTTTCTTATATCACGTACGTTTTTAGTTATCATGAAATGAGTTATTTCGTTTCATGAGCTGATATTTCTAATGTTGATAACACTATCTATAAAGATATATTTTTTAACGTAAGGATTTAAAGATTATATTATCATTTATAAAGGAAATGCTAATGTATCTTTTCGTGGATCTTCGGGAACGTTTAGATTATCATAAATCAATTTCTCTCTCTCTCTCTCTCTCTCTCTCTCTCTCTCTCTCTCTCTCTCTCTCTCTCTCTCTCTCTCTCTCTCTCTCTCTCTCTCTCATCAGTATACAGACCCTGACCGCGAGAAGAGCAAAGACCCTGACCATCCCGAA
>NC_091557.1:34298778-34303778 GCF_042767895.1 Penaeus vannamei
AAGAGAGAGAGAATTAGAGATCAACAATTAAATAGATCAATCACTAGATGGTCCATTATACAGGGACAGGAGAGAATTGAGATAATTTCGCGTAATAGACGTCGTAGAGTACGCTAGAGGTCGTGGAGGTCGTTAGAGGTCGCAGAGTTCGCTAGAGACAGGTTTAGGGAGAGAAAGAAAGAGAGAAATAGAGATTAACAATTAAATAGATCAATCACTACATGGTCCATTATACAGCGACAGGAAAGAATTGAGATAATTTCGCGTAATAGACGTAATAGAGTTCGTTAGAGGTCTTTGGAGGTCATGGAGATCGTTAGAGGTCGTTGAGGTCGTGGAAATCCTTAGAGGTCGTGGAGGTCGTGGAGATCATTAGAGGCCGCGAAGGTCGTTAGAGGTCGCAGAATTCGCTAGAGGTCGTTGAGTTCGTTAGAGGTCTTTGGAGGCCGTGATGATCATTAGAGGTCGTTAGCGGTCGTGAAGGTCGTTAGAGGTCGGGGAAATCGTTGGAGGTCGTGGTGGTCGTTAGAGGTCTTTGGAGGTCGTGGAGATCATTAGAGACCGTGGAGGTCGTTAAAGATCGCAGAGTTCGCTAAAGGTCTTTGGAGGTCGTGGTGATCGTTAGAGGTCGTTAGAGGTCTTTGGAGGTCGTCAGATCATTAGAGGTCGTGAAGGTCGTTAGAGGTCGCAGAGTTCGCTAAAGGTCGTAGAGTTCGTTAGAGGTCGTTAGTGGTCGTGGAAATCGTTAGAGATTTTTGGAGGTCGTTAGAGATCTTTGGAGGTCATGGTGATCGTAATGACCCTCGTTCCTTCATCCCTTTCGATCGCCTGATATCCCTCCTCGAGTCCTTCCTCCCGGTCGTTCTCCTCTCCCCCGTGGCACTGGCCCCTTGGCCGCGTCTGATGTGAGGTGCCGCCTGGGAGAGACGCTGCCGGGATGACCTTCGCAGTCGTCGGTGTGTGAGAGGGAGAGGGCAAGGGGGTGAGGGGGTGAGGGATGGTGAGGGGTGAGGGAGAGGGGGTGGTGAGGGGTGAGAGGGTGAGGGAGGAGGGGTGGTGAGGGGGTGAGGGAGGGGTGGTGGTGAGGGGGTGAGGGAGAGGGGATGGTGAGGGGTGAGGAAGGGGGGATGGTGAGGGGGTGAAGGAGGAGTGAGGGGGGAAGGTGAGGGTTTGAGGGAGGGGGGTGGTGAGGGGTGAGGGAGGAGTGAGAGAGGGTGAGGGGGTATGGTGAGGGGGTGAGGGAGGGGGGATGGTGAGGGGTGAGGGAGGGGGGAGAGAGGGGTGAAGGAGGGGTGGTGGTGAGGGGGTGAGGGAGGGGGGGGAGAGAGGGGTGAGGGAGGGGGTGGTGAGGGGTGAGGGAGGGGGGAGTGAGAGAGAGAGGGTGATGGGTGAGGGAGGGGGGGTGAGGGAAGGGGGTGATGAGGGGTGAGGGAGGGGGAGTGAGAGAGAGAGGGTGAGGGAAGGGGGGTGGTGAGGGGTGAGGGAGGGGGTAGTGAGAGAGAGAGGGTGAGGGGGTGAGGGGGTGAGGGAGGGGGGATGGTGAGGGAGTGAGGGAGGGGGGATGAGGGGTGAGAGAGAGAGAGAAGAGGAGAGGAGAAGAGAGGAGAGGAGCGGAGAGACAGAAAATGAAAAAAAAAGAGATAGAAAGATAAAGAGAGAGAGAGAGAAAGTGAGAAAAAGAAAGAGAAAGAAAGAGATGAGGAAAGAGAAAGAGAGAGAGCATCAAACCCAAAATAGGACTTTCCTCCGCCTCTTCTTTTAAGTTTAATTAATATGTAGACTAAAGTGTTGACATATTAAGCATGAATATATAATAAGATTTCAAGTAGATAAAAGTGACAATTCAAACCCATTGCGGTGAACTCTAAATAATAACAATAATAATAATAATAAAAAACAGGCTGAAACCATTAGTCAGAGCCTTAATTATCACTTGAATGATTAATGCATCTAATTATTATGTTGGTACTTTGTGTGTGTAATGAAATTGATATCTGTAACTCGTATGCTGCTGCCCCTTGAGGTTTAGTAGATTATGTAATCAGAACATAAAACGTACCCACATTGATTAAACTTGTGATAATGTTACCAGAATTTCCGTAATCAAACTTTGGGCGATATGTTGGGATCCCGCGGCAACTTATTCATTTACTTATATATTTGTTATTATTATTATTATTATTATCATTATTTTTTAAATTTATGTATCATTATTATTATTATTATTTTTTTTTTTTAGAAAATGCTAATCTGTTTATGACATTAGATTCTTTTAGACGTAATATTAGCTAGTCTTTGGAAAATGGTATTTCATGCTGACTTTTTTCTTCATTTTTTTCTCAGTTCTAAGAATATGAACGTTTTCTTGTAACTTAATTGCATACGTAAATACTTAACAATATTTGATGACACACTGAGTAAGAATTCTGTAGAACTATTTAGCTGTCAGAAAATGAATGTCCTCGCAATATCAAAGGAAAATTAAATACTTTATGACAAAGGACTAATCAGCCTTAAGTGCATACAATATCTTGAGGAAATAACAATTGTGCAATAGAATTCATAGTAGTTACACTTCTCATGTTTACTCGACTACATCAAATGCTATGAAGATTCAAACCCTTCTTCTAAACACGTTATATTTTATTGGTTGTAAATCATTATGGGGGGAGGGGGTGCAACTCATCTAAGTATTGCGCAACATGCACACACACACGTACGCACACACAGCCACCCACACGCGCACATATATATACACAGCGACAGAGAGAGAAAGAGAAAAGTAAATATCCTTTTATCCTTCCCATCCTTTGCTCTCCATCTTCGGCACGTTTCGGCGATTAAAGAGGATTCCGGTAACCTTTGCCGACGCAGGGAACCCGAAACAACCGAATATGGAAATTGGTTCATTGCGCGAGAGTGGTAATAACTATTGTTTAAAATGGACTTGACATTTAGATGAAAATCAAGTATTGCTGAGAAAAGAACCTTGGTGAGCGGTTTTTCATAATTTATTCATTTACTTACTTTTTTATAGGTGACGCTAGCCTACAGGGCATCTTACCTTTAGCGTGAAATAGGTTGGAAAATAAAATAAGGGAGGAATTTTCCAGTGCCTGACACGGGTGAGACTGTGTGTTATATCTTGGATAAAACTTATTATTTCTATGTTATCTGATGCCTTATTGTTGAAGCATTATATCTTGAATCAGTAAAGGATATAGCTTGTCATTTGAATATTGTCCACAGTCCTTTATTAAAGGTACCTCGTTTGTTCACTATTTTCAAAAACTATATCCAATAACCATGATCCTGTTCATATAAGATAACATAGATATTAATTTTTCATTTATTTAAATCACACTTACACCTCGAGCTTGACAGGAGGCCTTGTAGTTAGACTGTTTTTAAAGGTCGGGTTTAGAAAGAAAAATGCGTCTTATGTAGCACGGAATAAGGTATAATAAATTATGTAAACTTAATACATGCATTTAGCCAGCTTAGTTCCCAAGCAATACGCCATTACGTTGCTACTTTCGCAAATTTGGCAAAATCTCCAAATTTTTCGAAAGTGTGACTAGATTTCTTGTGGTCTGAGGATGGGCGTCCCCGGGCCGAGGCTGAGGCGGCGGCGGCCCGAGTGGGCGGGGCGGAGGCTGCCGGCGACGCAGTCACTGGCTTCACGTTGGAGTGCGAGCCGTATCCGCCGTGGTCGTCGTGGCCATAGCCGCCGCCATGGCCGTGGTCGTCGTGGCCATAACCGCCATGGCCGTGGTCGTCGTGGCCATAACCGCCATGGCCGTGGTCGTCGTGGCCATATCCGCCACCATGGCCGTGGTCGTCGTGGCCATATCCGCCGCCATGGCTGTGGTCGTCGTGGCCATATCCACCGCCATGGCCGTGGTCGTCGTGGCCATAACCGCCATGGCCGTGGTCGTCGTGGCCATATCCGCCGCCATGGCCGTGGTCGTCGTGGCCATATCCACCATGGCCGTGGTCGTCGTGGCCATAGCCACCATGACCGTGGTCGTCATGGCCATAGCCACCATGGCCGTGGTCGTCATGGCCATAGCCACCATGACCGTGGTCGTCATGGCCATATCCCTTGTGGTCGTCATGGCCATACGAACCCTTGTGTCCTCCCTTCTTGCCGTAGGAACTCTTGTGGCCGTAGTGTCCTTTGTCGCCGTAGTGGCCCTTGTGGCCCTTGTGGTCGTCGTGGTACTTGCCCTTCTCGTGGTGCCCCTTGTGGCCGTGCTTGTCGTGGTGATGTCCCCCCTGCAAGAAATCATTACCATGATTGTGTTGCACATTTCATGCACAGAAGATATTTTACTTTTACCTTTTCCCTGATTAGTCTGCCTGAACCGTTCCTCCTAAGTGAGACCAGTGCCTACCTTGTAGTGGCCTCCCTTGTAGTCCTTGCCCTTGTGGCCCTTGAAGTAGGCGTCGAAGTCGTCGTATTTGCTGTGGTACTTCTTCTTGTCGCTGTCGTCGTAGAACTTCTTGTTGTGGTGGTACTCCTCTTTGTGGTAGACGTCCTTGGAACCCTTTTGAGGTACAAGGTAAGGTCAGCAAGGATATCCATTTAAGGTGACGTTTGCAAGAGAATCACATAGTGTTTTCATTATTACAGGTATCTTGACTGAAGTTTATTTAGTTATTCAGTTCACTGGAAAGTTCTTGGGAAGGAATTACATCTTACTGCCTGAATGGTATAGGTAATAGCGATACAAATGAAGATTAAAGCAGCAGTATCAATTATCATATTACTAAGTCTGACGAAGATAATGATCGCAATGATAAAAAGTAATCAAAGACGCATGCCACAGCCTGACTTCCTTAGTTGAACTCACCTTGTCTTTGTGACCTTTGTTGTGATGACCTTTGGATCCGTAGTGGTGGCCTTTCTTGCCCTTTTTGCCTTTGTGAGAATCTCCGTAATACTTGTGCTTGTCGTGATGCCCCTTGTACTTCTTGCCATTGTTGCCCTTGTATCC
>NC_091557.1:34321278-34323778 GCF_042767895.1 Penaeus vannamei
TCTTGCCATTGTTGCCCTTGTATCCCTGCCAAGAGAAAATGAATAATACTTCCATGTTTGATAATCGCAAAATCTCTGTTCAATTTATTTCTTGTCACTGGAGGTAAAGTGTTCTCACCTTGTAGTGTGCCTTTCCATGGTCACCGTAGTGGCTGCCTTTGTAGCCCTTGTTGGCTTTATGTCCCTTGTGGCCCTTGTAGCCGGCCTTGTCATGGTACGAGCCCTTGTATCCCTTATCAGCCTTGTGACCCTTTCCACCTCCGTAACCTGTGATATTTTGAATGATTTAAAAGAAATAAGATTGCTTAAAATCGTTAATCCTTTAGTAACTGAAAAAGATATGTTGGCAAGAATGATCATTTTCCTTCTTTCACCTGTAGCAGACGGCTTGAGATCTGTCGCGGCCACTACGGAGACCTGTTGGCTCTCTTGTGGCACGAGAAGGTCCGCCTCATCAGGCTCCTGAAGGAAGCCAACCCCGAGGTCCAGCTCCTCGTGGTCCCCCTTGGCTGAGGCGGAAACTGCCACTGCCGCCACCAGTAAGACTGCGACCTGGATCTGACAAAAAGTGATTGAATGAAGTAAATAAAGTAACTTCATAAAATTGTGTAGAAGTAACACAGAACAGAGAGAAATAAATAAAAAACGAATCAATAAAAAATACAAAGATAAATGAATTAATGACGAAACAAAGAAAGACATAATACGAAGATAAGCGACTCCCATGACACACCCATTTGGCTCTCGTCATCTTGAACGCTGCCGACAGTTCCCTCCTGTCGCTAGCAGGAATCGGCGCCTACTGACCTCTCTCCCAACTTTCCCTCTCTTTATAGGCAGGGAACCGCTGGGTTTCCCTTCAGAAGCCATGGGCAAGGGAGGGGAAAAGTCGTTTCGCTAAGCGCACATTCGTTAACGAACATGATGTACACACGTACATACACGAGCACATCGATACGTACATGGACACACGTATTTATATATATACATACACGTATGTCTAAATACATACGTTAAAATATATACATACACACATGCGTAATTATATATAGATAAGAAAAAAATGTATATATATGTACATAAACATAATACATTTATGTTTATAAATGTATGAATATATATTTATATATATACATACATATATATATATATATATATATATATATATATATATATATATATATATATATATATATATATATATACTGTAGAGAGAGAGACATACAGACAGACTGAGAGAGACAGAGACAGAAAGAGAGAGAGAGAGAGAGAGAGAGAGAGAGAGAGAGAGAGAGAGAGAGAGAGATAGAAAGATAGATGGATAGATGGATAGATAGATATAGACACACACTCATACAAACACATACGTGCGCGCGCGCACGTACGTATATTCACTTTTATATTATCATCATTATCATCAACATCATTCTACTACATTCCACTGCAGGAAGTAGACTTTTCCCAATGTTTGACAATTTTCCCATTTTTCGCTCTTTCTTTCCTATTTCTGCCCTGGCTCTTGGCCTCCTAGTATATATATATATATATATATATATATATATATATATATATATATATATATATATATATATATACACATATATGTTTGAATATGGACACAGGTGTCATTCATAGTATTTATGAATATCTTATATGTATATATATGGATATAGCCATGACCACGGCCATGGCGGCGGAAATGGCCACGACGACCACGGTCATGGCGGCGGATACGGCCACGACGACCACGGCCATGGCGGCGGTTATGGCCACGACGACCACGGCCATGGTGGGTATGGCCACGACGACCACAGTCATGGCAGCGGATATGGCCACGACGACCACGGCCATGGCGGCGGAAATGGCCACGACGACCACGGCCATGGTGGGTATGGCCACGACGACCATGGTCATGGTGGCGGATATGGCCACGACGACCACAGTCATGGCGGCGGATATGGCCACGACGACCACGGTCATGGTGGATATGGCCACGACGACCACAGTCATGGCGGGGGATATGGCCACGACCACGGCCATGGTGAGTATGGCCACGACGACCACGGTCATGGTGGATATGGCCACGACGACCACGGCCATGGTGGGTATGGCCACGACGACCACGGTCATGGTGGATATGGCCACGACGACCACAGTCATGGCGGCGGATATGGCCACGACGACCACGGCCATGGTGGGTATGGCCACGACGACCACGGCCATGGTGGATATGGCCACGACGACCACGGTCATGGTGGATACGGCCATGACGACCACGGCCATGGTGGATATGGCCATGACGACCACCGCCATGGTGGATATAGCCACGACGACCACGGTAATGGTGGATATGGCCACGACGACCACGGCCATGGCGGCGGCTATGGCCACGACGACCACGGTCATGGTGGATATGGCCACGACGACCACGGTCATGGCGGCGGATATGGCCACGACGACCACGGCCATAGTGACGGATATGGCCACGACGACCACGGTC
>NC_091557.1:34343778-34346278 GCF_042767895.1 Penaeus vannamei
ATAATATATAGCGACGGTAGGCAATGGTGATGATAAGTGATAATAGTAATGAAAATGGTAATGACGATGATGATGATAATGTCATTGATGATATTAATAGCAATGGTGATAATGGCTGTATAAATGCGAATGGTAATAAACGGTCAAAAAGCGATCTCTACTTCACCAAAAACGATTTCGAAGCCGTAAGGAAGTCCCGACTACTCACCATAGTCGTCGCGGCCGTAGCCCTGGCCGTCGTCATGAGCATAGCCTCCTCCTCCTCCTCCATAGTAGTCGTCGTGGTCGTAGCTTCCCTCGTGTCCTCCCTTCTTGCCGAAGGAACTCTGGTGTCCGTAGTGTCCTTTGTCGCCGTAGTGGCCCTTGTGGCCCTCGTGCACGTCGTGGTACTTGCCCTTCTCGTAGTGTCCCTTCTTGCCGTGCTTGGCGTGGTGCTTTCCGCCCTAAGGGAGGAGGGGGGGGGAGCGTCACAATGACGTATTGAAAGCAGGAACCAAAATCGGGTTTATCGGCCGGTTTGTCTAAATCATGCGAGGCCCAACACACTGGACATTCATATATACGGACATGCATATATATATACAGACATAGATCCGTATTAGTCTATCTATCTGATATATATGCATTAATCTAACATTAATCCGGTAGATATGCATGTCGGGGCTGACAGAAATGCCTTTCTTTATTTGTTTAAACATGTTCGTATATGTGAATATTCATTGGGTCTAGCTCGCACAATTCTAAGAAAGGGGCGTATGTCTTCAGTAAAACATAGAAAATCGTTTAGAAGAACTAGCAGATTTTTTTCTTTCTTTTTTTTTGAGTGGGTATTGTATTAATATAGTTAATGATTAATCTATTTATCTAGTTACTTATTAATATTCATTTATTCATTCATTCTACCAGCTTATGTTACTCATTGTAATATTCTTCCTTTGGTAATGTTTTCCAAGAAATCATGATTCTTAGGACAGTCAGACTATATCCTCGTACATCAACTTCAGAAATTAATTATAATACACAAACATACCTTGGCTTCTATACTTACATTTTCCGTTTTTATTTATTTATTAACTTATATAATTTTGTAATTATTTCCCATTTTCTCTCTCTTACCTTTCGGCGCTTAGAATGCCTTGCGGTTTCTCTCTTTCTACGTCTGTTTTTCTTGCTTGCTTCTCGTCTCCTCCGTGAAGCCCTTGAGTGATACTTGTTCTTCTTCCTTCTTGCCTCCCTCTTTCTTATTTCCTGCCTTCTCCTTTTCTCGACGCTCCTACTCTTACGATCCCTTGATTTTGATCTCCTTTCACTCTCCTTGAGGCGCTTCCCTCTGTTCCTTCTCTCTTTTCTCCGTCTTTGGGGTCTTTGCGATCTCCTTCCCGATTTCCTTTCGACGTGTCTCCTCCTCCTCCTGTCTTTGTCTCCCTTTCGTCTCTTTCGCTTTTCCAGAGATCTTCGGTTCCTCGGCCTGCGCTTTCGGTCTCTCGACGTCTCTCTTCGTCCTCTTGATTTGGCGATCGCCCGACGTCGCTCGCGCCTTCGCAGGTAGTCTGGACTTCTGCGCCTTCTACGTGAGCGGTTACTCTCTCTGAGTTTCTTTGCATTATGGCGGGCGTTTTTCGCGTATCTGCCACCGCACGCCGTTAGATATTTCTTGGCTTTGACGAGCGTTTTCCCTTTACATGGATAACCTTTCCCTTGCGTTCGTTGACGGCGATTTTTATGCTCTAAGCTCCTCTTTGATCTGCGGTCCCTTTCCCGTTTTCTATGTTTCGAGCTTTGCCTTTTGTTGGGGAGACTCCTGTAATTCCTCCTCCGTCTTCTTTCTTTCCTCTCTCTGACCCTAGTTTGTTTTCTCCAGTGCCGTGATGGACTGCCATACGGTGAGCTGTCTGGCAATGCCTCTAATAATCTACGGTTCAGGAATCTAGCTCCACTATACAAACTATTAGTCTACAAGAAAAGAAAGTGAAGAAAGTTAAAGATAGAAATGAGTGCAGGCTGATCTAATGAAAGGCTACCCTGCTCCCTCTACCGTGCTGTTAGTTCAAGAAATGGGCCTTTGATCTCAAGAAGAGCACGAAATACATTCTAAATATCTGGCAAAAGCAGAGGTAAATGACTTTTAATACTAGAGAATGAGAATTTGTATAAACAGAGGAGAGAGAGAGAGAGAGAGAGAGAGAGAGAGAGAGAGAGAGAGAGAGAGAGGGAGAGAGAAAGAGAAAGAGAGAGAGAGAGAGAGAGAGAGAGAGAGAGAGAGAGAGAGAGAGAGAGAGAGAGAGAGAGAGAGAGAGAGAGAGAGAGAGAGAGAGAGAGAGAGACACAGAGACAGAGAGATGGAAAGAGGAAAAGGGAGAATGAATGAAAGAGAAAAAGAGAGAGAGAAGATAGAGATAGTGAGAGAGAGAGAGAGATAGAGAGAGAGAGAGAGAGAGAGAGAGAGAGAGAGAGAGAGAGAGAGAGAGAGAGAGAGAGAGAGAGAGAGAGCGACACAGAA
>NC_091557.1:34348778-34351278 GCF_042767895.1 Penaeus vannamei
AGGAGAAGGGAGACAGGAAGAAAACGATAAGGAAAAAGAAGGGGATAAAGGTGAGAAAAAAAACGAATAACAAAAAGACAGAGAAAAAGAGAAAAAAGAAGAAAATGTGAGTAGAAGAAGAGGAAAAGACGACTTAAAACTAGGAAAAAAGACGAGAAAGAGGAGATAAAAAGAAGAAGAAAAGACCAAAAGAACTGCAAGGAGGAGAAGGAGAAGGATGACGAAAAAGAAATAAAGGAAAAAGAAAAGACAAAGAAAGAAAGAGAGAGAGAGAGAGAGAGAGAGAGAGAGAGGGAGAGAGAGAGATGAGAGAGAGAGAGAGAGAGAGAGAGAGAGAGAGAGAGAGAGAGAGAGAGAGAGAGAGAGAGAGAGAGAGAGAGAGAGAAAGAAAGAAAGAAAGAAAGAGAGAGAGAGAGAGACAAAAAACTATATCCAAGGACTTACTCGAGGCAGAGGTGCTCAAGTCGCCCTCAACCACCGCCGCGGAAACCTGCTGGCTCCCCCCCAACGTCGCCAAGGAGGTTTCCGAGGCTCCTGAAGGTCCCGAAGCTTCCGGAATCACCGAGGCTTCCGGGGCGACTCCAACGGGCGTGACGTCATCGTGTTTGCGGTCTGACGTCACGGTCCCCGCCAGAACCCCCGTCACGGAAATCAGGAGAAAAAGCGCGGCGTGAGTCTGCCAAAAGGGAGGGAATTTTTTGTTTGTTATTTGTTGTATTTTTCCTGCCATTTCTGTTGTTTTTTTTTGGTGTTTTTTGTTATCGTTGTTTATACGTTTGTTTAGTTTTTATATTATTCGTTTCATGTGTATTTTTTTCTTTCACTTTCATATTATTACTATTATTATTTTTAAGTTTATTTCTTCACATTCATATCATTATTATTATTTTGATTATATTTCCTTTTTTTTATTCCATTCCTTATCATCTAGTTATTCATTTATCAATTTATTTGTTTTTGCTTTATCTGTAAATGTACCCACTTTTTTTCTTTTTTTTTCTTTTTTTTCACATTGTTTATCTTTTCAACAATAACTATGATGATACCTATAACTTCAATGATAATGGCAGTAAGATAATGACAATGATAACAAAGTAATGATAATAATAGTACTGATGCTCTTACAATCGCCGGTACTGTTGATAATGATAATAAAAAGACCTGTAGTGATTTTCCTCATCATCATTAACGTAATCATCATTACTACTACTACGGCTATTATCATTATTATCATCATCAATATTATTATTATTATCCTCATTATCATTATTATCATCATCATTTTGATTATTATTATCATTATTATTATCATCAACAGCAGCAACAATAATAACAAAACGGAGGATAGTAATGATAATGATGATAATAATAACAATGATAGTAATAATAATAATGATAACAGTAATAATGATAAGAACAACAATGATAATAATAATAATAATAATAATAATAATGATAATGATAACAATGATGATCATAATTCAAACACAAATACGAATAATAACAATGATAATGATAATAATGATAACAATGATAAAAATAATGATAATGATAAAAATAATGATAATGATAATAATATTGATAACAGTGATGATGATAATAATAATAATGATAATAATAATAATAATGATGATGACAATGATATTAATACTAGTACTACTACTAATAATAATTATTATAATGATAAAAATATTGATAAGGATAATAATGATAGTAATGATAATTCTACTAATAACAACTGTAATAATGATAACAAAGACAACAACAGTAATAATAATAATAATCATAATAATGATAATGACGATGATGATAATAAGAATGATAATGACAGTAATAATAATAATGATAATAATAATAAGATTAATACAAATAACGATAATGATGATGATAATGAAAAATAATAAAAACTGACAATATTAATGATCATCGAACAAGCAAGAGGTAGAAAACGTAATCTATTTCCTCGAGGGAATTAAACAAACAAACAAACAAACAAATAAGAACCAATCAGGCGAGGAAGACATTACTCTGGAATTGATTTAGATTGTTTGTTTTGTTTATTTGTTTATAGGCTATGTGTGTGGCGGCGTCTATCTCTGTCTTCTCTTCCCCCTTCTCCTTCTCTCTCTTTTTTCTTTCTTTCTCTAACTTTCTTCTTGTCCTCCTCATTTTCCTCTCTCTCTTTCTTTCTCTCTCTCTCTCTCTCTCTGTCTTTCTTTCTTTCTTTCTCTCTCTCTCTCTCTCCCTCTCTCTCTCTCTCTCTCTCTCTCTCTCTCTCTCTCTCTCTCTCTCTCTCTCTCTCTCTCTCTCTCTCTCTCTCACTTCTCCCTCTCTCTCCATCTGCTTATGTTTCCCTCCCTCTCCCCCTCTTCTCTCTCACTCTCGTTCTTCCCTTCTGTTCACTGTACGTGCTTGTCCATACGTACAGTACAAACATACATACATGCGCGCAAATGCCGCAGTCAAATATTTATAGAGTTGTTTACGAATAAGAATGAAC
>NC_091557.1:34366278-34368778 GCF_042767895.1 Penaeus vannamei
TAACACTCTGACACCGCATCAAAACAAATGAACATCACCGAATTAAAATATAGGCCTACCCATTTCCATATATACAATCTTATTAATGGTTTCTCTGGTAAAACATTAAGCAGAGTTCTTGGCCAACGCCCGCATCCGACGGCTTGTGACCAGTACGGTACGCGGATGACGCTGTTGCCATGGTGACAGCACACCACTTGACTTAGCAAGCGAAAGTCTAGCCAACTACGGGGGTCGCTTGAGAAAGCAAGAAAAAATCTTGAGATTTTAGGCAAGAACTTTGCTTAAAATGCCTTTAGATAAGCAGGTAGACAGATCAGATAGATAGACAGGAAAATCGATAGAATACAGATATATAGCTAGATCAATACATAAGCAAGTTGACGGATAAATTGCTAGATAATTGGAAATACAGGCAGATGGTTATAAAAATGAATAAACAGAGAGAGAGATAAACAAAAGTACCAATAAATAGACGGAGATACGAGTACATAGAGAGAGCAGTGAGGCAAGAGACCTCCCGCAGAGCATGACAGCGAAAGCGGAAGTAACGTGGCACAGTATTGAACAGTACTGATGACTAGGTATTGAAGGGAGGGATTGACAGGGAAAATTCGGCCTTTATATATATTTTTTTTTTCTTTTTTTTTTCTTTTTTTTTCTTTTCTTTTTTTTATTCTTTTCTTTTCTTTTTTTCTTTTTATTTTCTTTTTTTTTCTTATTATCTTCTGAAATCTTTCGTCGTGTGCCTGAGAGTGTTCAACGGAGGAATCAGAGAAGAGACGGAATTCATATCCTGATTGGTAATGTATGCATTTTAACAGCTGATGATGTTGCTCTGCTATGCTGAGTCTCTGGAGCCCGTGGTGGCGTCTCGATGCATTCAGCAATGAGGGGAATCCCCTAGACCTAGAGGCCTCTTGGACCAAGACTAAAATCCTGGGGTCGGATTTACTATTGCACTTACGATGGTAAAATCACTGGTAAATTTAGGTACCATGATAAACAGACAACGGTGGAGTTCACTAACAACCTGCTATTAGAGTTACCATGGTAAATTTTACCAGTGGTTGGAGGGCTGGTAATTTCTGGGAAGACGATGTCATCACGTGCTATCTAGTTCAAAAATCAATATTTAAGTTTTTTGTTTGTTTTTATACCTAATATGACTAGCATGGCAAATCTGTCTCAATATGGACATGGCGAAGAAATGCAAATTTCACATGTAACTAGCAAGAATAAAATTACAAATTCTCATCAAATTATAGGTAGCCATACGGCCGATTTGTTAAAATTGTGCCAGGCCCGACCTAATTGACATTCATTACACGGATATGCACATACACAGAAATAAATGCATATCTATCAGTCTAGATATGCTTATCTACCGTACAGATAGGAAAATAAATGTATATATATTTTATAGATCGATAGATATGCATTTATTTCTGTGTATATGGATGTCTGTTTATATGGATATTCATTGGGTCGGGCCTTGCACAATATTAACAAACTGGCCGATAGGCCTAGATTAGGCTGCAGAGTGTATGGAATGGATATTTATGTGAACTCATAAAAGATTCTCTGACATAATCATTACAAATTCTATAGAAAAACCTACACTGCAAATATATCAACAAACAATACTAACGTTAAACGAGTAGAGCAACTGTCTGTCGGCATTTTAACAAAAACCAACAAACTCCAACGAGATGGACAAGAATGAGCTTGAAATATATCCTTTATTTGGCGATAGATGGCGTTGAATATAAAGTGTGGATCTATTCTATGTTTCACAATGACGAGAAATAAATAAATAAAAGCTGCTTGGACTGCCTTTGGTTTGCGGTAAACAATGATATATTAATAGAACAATGTTTGTTTTCGTTCCTATTTATATGATATATAGCCAAGGAAGTCTAATAACATATGATGGATTAGATTAAATATATCTTTATCATTTTTCCATGTTTAAATGGTGTTTTTGTGACAATGATTTTTTATATCTCGCTGTGTCTAGTGTTGTTTAGCTAAAATATTATGTAAGGCGCTCGCTCATCTCATTGGTGGAATTGCTTTACTAGAGCCCTCTGTTGGCTACCATTAGAAAGAGTCGATTTACGATTGTAACTCAATCGATGCGGGTTGCCATTTCTTAGTGAATCCCAACTTTGCCATCAACGGTAAACGCAATGGTAAATGACGGTGGTAAATGCGTTACAATCATATGGTAGTGAATCCGGCCCCTGGATTTTGGGGGTCTGGTAGGGTAACCTGTTCAGTCGATACATGCTTGCGGAGAGGACGTTGAGAGCTTTGTATACCCTGGTAGCGCAGTCCATGTCTCAGGGCTGCCAGACCTGCAGCCTTGAACTCCCTCAACAAGAGTATTTGGAGATGTCGGTGTCTGCGCAGAAGGACCAAGCTACGTGTCTTGAGGTCCTTGATACTACCACTTTTGCTTTAGGAAGCGAAACGGTGAGCTATCGGGTGCCTTGGA
>NC_091557.1:34391449-34398949 GCF_042767895.1 Penaeus vannamei
AGTCCTTGTACAGTGTCTCTTGCTCCTTATCATCCCTACGTCTACTGTGTGACATCTGAACTAATATGAATACTAAAAAAGGCTAATTTGTCTCTCGAAGGAGGTCCCAAAAAGCCGACCAAAGGTAGTTACCATTTCTTTATGGGGTAATATTTTCACATGATGACTAGGGTTCTGGGCCTATTACTTGATATTTTTCCTGGGACATTTTTTTTCTGTTATTATTTTTGTTGTTATTATTTTGCTGTATTTTTATCTTTTTCTTCTTCTTAAAGTCGTGGTTGGCTTGGGTGAATAATTGCAGGAAGAAAAAGAAAGGAGGCAGATGATAATGATAGTCGTGAATAGGCTCTCTCTCTCTCTCTCTCTCTCTCTCTCTCTCTCTCTCTCTCTCTCTCTCTCTCTCTCTCTCTCTCTCTCTCTCTCTCTCTCTCTCTCTCTCTCTCTCTCTCACGCACAAGCACACATTTCCAAGAATAAACGGAAAAGAAAATCATGAGCCTTCATTATGTTATGACGTAGCAATCATCGGTAAAGCATGACCTTTCAAGCATTTTTCTTTCTCTTGTAATTATGCTAAATATAACGATAATAGCATTGATGGTGATAGCAATGATCATTCGTAATGATAACGATACAAAAATGAGGTTAATATAATGATAATGGTAATAATAATAACATTGATAATAATGACAGTAATTGTAATGATGATGATGATAATAGTAAATATAATGACGATTATGATGATGATAATAATAACAATAATTATAATTGTAGCAATAGCACCAATAACAATAATAACAATGATAAGGATAACAACAGTAACAACAACATTAAAAAGGATGATGATAATGATAGCGATAATAATGCTGATAAAAATTATAATGACGACGACGACGATGATGATGATGATGAAAATGATAATGATATCAATAAAAATAATCAAGATAAGAATACTGATGATTATGATCATTAAAATGAGGACAATTATGATGATAATTGCAACAACAATAATAATAATAATGATGATAATAATAAAAATAATGATAATAGTGATGGTGATAACAGAATCAACAGTAAAAATAATGATATATATAAAAATGGTAATATATGTAAAAAAAATAAAGTAATAATGATAATATATATTAAGATGATAATGTTGATGATGATGATGATAATAATGATAATAATATCTAATAATAATGGCAATAATAATAGCATATAAAATCTAATAATAATGATAATAACAATGACTATATTAATAGTAATAACAATAGGAAACATAAATGATAACAATTACGATAACATTGATAATGATGATGATAACAACAATAATAATAATAATCATCATCATCATCATTCTTATTATTAGTAGTAGTAGTATGACATTAATTATTTAATACATAAAGATAATAATGATGATAATGAAGATGATATTGATATAGATGATAATAATGATGATAATAATAAAAATAAGGATATTAATGATGATAATAATAAAAATAAGGATATTAATGATGACAAAAGTAATGATTATGGTGAGGATAATGATAAACAACAATGATGATAATAATAACAATGAGAATAGTAATAATAGTAATAATAATAATAATAATGATTATATTGATAATGATAATAATAATGACAACCTTGATAATAATTCAATTCAGTTCTTTAATTATACGAAGTCCAATAAAGATTTAAAGCACATTTAAAACCACCGTTAAAACAAACAGACACAACCAAAATACATCAAACATAAAAAAGATAAAATCCGCAAGTGGCTCCTGCAGGTAAATTATTTTCGGAAAAAGTTCGAGAATGCTCTTAACTCTTTCACTTGATGTTTTTTTTCCCACTTGTGTCTTTTTTTTTCTTTTTCTTTTTTTTTAATACATATTTTGGTGTGGTCCGGTCTACATACTTTAGATCAGGTTTTTGTAACACGTTATTCATTCTTGACATCATATGTGATGGTCTTGGCACTCAAACGCGTAGAAAGATAGTTGATATTGTAGAATAGAGTTCTCAAGTGCTACGTCACGTTGGCATGGCAACGAATTTTCAGTTGTAAACAAACCCGCAGCTTCGTTCACAAACGTATATAAATTATCTACCGGAAGCGCACTTACTCTCGTCATTCAAACATTTCGTTCACGATAGCTGAATGAATTGAATTACGGTTGGATTACTGTCATAAATGGTGGAATCTAGCTTTATACATCGACTGATTAGATTTGATGTTAATGAATGTTAATTAATGAATGTTATTAATCGCCTTCCATATTCAATTCAAGTAAATTTGTTTGCTGCACATAATTGTATTTCCCGATACCCTATTTCTTTAAAAAAAACCTACGTTCTGTGATTTATTTCAATGCATTCTGCTGTCCAATTTTTTCGATAGGCCTAGAGCACTTTTACATAAAAACAACATCGCGTACCATCGGAAAGACATAGAAAAATTACATTATTTTTCTAACTTTAATCTATTCAATATATTTTCAAGATTTGATGCGACCCATGGTTATTTTCTTGGGTTTTACATATCCAAGTCCGTGAAAGGAAATTAGAACAATACTCACCGTTACATCATACACCTTCCTTATGCATGCTTGGACTTTGCCTCTAAGTATACATGTAAAACTATCAATATGATTTGATTTGCAGTAGTTCTCTCCCCGAAAGACTGACCTAGTTTCATTTATGAAGAAATTTAAGAGGCTCGATATAGACAGCACCATGCCGGTACAAAGTTTGTTTAGAACTGAAAATTGGTTGCCATGGAAACGTGGCTTGAGGACTCTCTTTGGGTGCTTCAGACACATTATATAAAAGTTTAACGCTTAATGTGTAAGGATGTTTAGAACCGAAGAAGACACAGAAGGGAGCGAGTTAGACTTTGTTCAAGGATGAAGAGATAAGAATTTCCGGCAGGAAGTCCGCCACGTTCTATGCTATTATATATTATAAACATTGTTATTATAAATATAACGATAATAGCATTAGTGGTGATAGCAATAATAATTAGTAATGATAACGATAACAAACGTGAGGATGAAATTTGAATGATAATTATAACAATGATGATTATGTTAATTGTAATAATGATGATGATAATAATAGTAAATATAATGATGATTATGATGATGATAATAATAACAATAATTATAATCATAGCAATAACAACAACAACAATAATAACAATAATAAGGATAACAACAACAGTAATTATTATTAGTTTGAAGCCTTTTGCCTTAAAGCGTGAGGTGTAGGAGAAATGATGACCACGTGATCAGATTATGCAAATTATTCGCTCTTAGATTTCCTATGCGGTAACCATACTTGGCTTCACATAGTCTTTGTAACAATGGATCAAGGTACACTGAAAATTGTAGAGGATTTGAAACATGTTGCAGCTGATTTAAAACATGTTGCAGCTGATTTAAAACATGTTGCAGCTGATTTAAAACATGTTGCAGCTGATTTAAAACATGTTGCAGCTGATTTAAAACATGTTGCAGCTGATCTAAAACATGTTGCAGCTGATCTAAAACATGTTGCAGCTGATTTAAAACCTGTTGCAGCTGATTTAAAACATGTTGCAGCTGATTTAAAACCTGTTGCAGCTGATTTAAAACATGTTGCAGCTGATTTAAAACCTGTTGCAGCTGATTTAAAACCTGTTGCAGCTGATTTAAAACATGTTGCAGCTGATTTAAAACCTGTTGCAGCTGATTTAAAACCTGTTGCAGCTGATTTAAAACCTGTTGCAGCTGATTTAAAACATGTTGCAGCTGATTTAAAACATGTTGCAGCTGATTTAAAACATGTTGCAGCTGATTTAAAACATGTTGCAGCTGATTTAAAACATGTTGCAGCTGATTTAAAACATGTTGCAGCTGATTAAAACATGTTGCAGCTGATTTAAAACATGTTGCAGCTGATTTAAAACATGTTGCAGCTGATTTAAAACATGTTGCAGCTGATTTAAAACATGTTGCAGCTGATTTAAAACATGATGCAGCTGATTCAAAACATGTTGCAGCTGATTTAAAACATGTTGCAGCTGATTTAAAACATGTTGCAGCTGATTTAAAACATGTTGCAGCTGATTTAAAACATGATGCAGCTGATTCAAAACATGTTGCAGCTGATTTTAAACATGTTGCAGCTGATTTAAAACATGTTACAATTGATCAACAATCCAAATTCGTTTCGCTGTGGTTGCTCGAGAGTTCCGAGGCACGATTCCCCGTGTTTATGCTTCCACAGGGGGCGGGAAGACGACCATCGCGGGAAACACGACTTATTACCCTCTGTCGGCCGCTGATAAATCGTCTGCTGACCTGCGCTCGGGTGATGCGTCGCTGCGTGCGATCGAAGAGAGGAAACTCCGCGCGACAAGAGTTCATGGAATTTATCTCACAAAGACAAGTGAAATCGCATACATCCTGCAAACCAATCACAGCATAATTAATAAATTGAAGCATTAGCAGGAAAGGGAGGAAAAGCGTGATAAATTGGGAATATGTGCTGAGAGGAAAGCGTGATAAATTGGGAATATGCGCTGATTAATATAGCGAAGTGCTGGCGGAATAATAACAATAATGACAGTTACCTCTCGCGCAGCTGATTGGCTCGCACAGCTTAGAGCCGTCAGAAGCCTTCTTCGTATTTGTATTTTCTAAGTAATTAGTATGTATTATCAAGCTAATTAACTTTGAATTAATGTGCTGTGCCTGTTCTGTTGCCAACATTTCCCCGTCATTATGAGTTCTTCTTTTATTATTCAAGATAACGCTTTGATTATGATCATTATCACTATTTTCGTTATCGCTATCGGTACAATTGCTGTTACTGTTGCTGCTCTATTATTTCTATTAGTATTATTGTTATTAATCATAATTATTGTTATCATCATTTTCATTATTACTTTTATTTTCATTGTCATTATCATCATTACTGTTATTATATAAATCATCATGATTATCATTATTGTTATTATTATTATTACTATCATTATTAATATTATTATTTATACTGTTATTATTATTATTATTATTATTATTATTATTATTATTATTATTACTGCTACTACTATTACTATTACTACAATAATGACAATGATGATTATTATCATTATTATCATTATTAATCTTATTTTTATTCTTATTGTTATCATTAACATCAACTATTATTTTTACTTTTATCATTATTGTTGTCATTTTTACTATTGTTACACTCGTTATCATTATTATTATTATTATATTCATTATTATTAGTTATTACTATTATAATTTTATTATTATTATTATTATTATTATTATTATTATTATTATTATCATTATTATTATTATCATTATATCACTTTTATTAGTGCTATACTTATTAATATTGTTATATGTATTTTCATTATCATTATCATTACTATTATCATTATATTTGATAATATCATTACTTTTGTTTTTATCATTGTTATTATTATTATTTCTATTATCATCATTATTACTGTTTTTTATCATTATGACTATTATCACTATTTTTGTTAATATTATTACTATTATTATTATCATTATTATCATCATTGTTATCACTATCATTATCATTATAGTTTTTATCGTTTATTTATGACTGCTACAATTACCATCGTTATATCATCATCGGTGTGATTTACTACCAATGATACTATCATTATTATCATCATTTTCATTATCAACATCACTATTATTATCATTCTTATTATTATCATCACCAATACAATTATTACTGTTATACTATCATTAATGTTCTTACCTCTGCTATTACTACTAGTATTATCATTACTGGTGTTATCATCATTAACACTTTATTTTCATTTTTATCACTGCTAATATTCGAATTTTTGCTAATAATGTATTTGGTATTTTTCTTCGTTCTTGATAATGGTAATACTATAATTAACAATACGAATGATAATAATGAAGATAATAGTAATAATAAAAATAATTATGGTGATAGTGATGATACAATGATAATAATAGTGATGTTTATTATAGTAAAACAACTACCACAAAGATAATAACAATAATATTAATGATAATACTTATGGTATTAATAATAATGATAACAGTAATAATAATAACAATAACAACAACAATAATAACGATAATACTAAAAGTGATGATGAAACGAAAGTTCGTAACAGATAAAAAATATATAAAGAAAAATAGTGGCGAGGCAGATGTCCAAGTTCCGAAAGACAAGAAAGTTTCTACGGAAAGTGGTCTCCGTTCAGAGGTCTTTCGTCGAGGTGTCTTCCGGTGCCTCTTTCCCCTCCGGCTGGGAAGCACGGAGGAGGCATTCGAGAGGATAATGCTCCATGGGAAAGCCTACAAACAGAAAAATATATATGTATATATACATACAAACGTGCATAATGTATATGTATACATATATATATATATATATATATATATATATATATATATATATATATACATATATATATATATATATATATATATATATATATATATATATATATATATATATATATATATATATATATATATATATATATATATATATATATATATATATATATATATATATGTGTGTGTGTGTGTGTGTGTGTGTGTGTGTGTGTGTGTGTGTGTGTATAATATGGGTTTTGCGCCCCATCACCTCCTCCCGGGGATCTGCGACGCCCCCTCTTGCGTCCTGGCTGGCGCAGTCTCTCTCTCCTCTCCTTGGCACCTTCTCTCCTGCTCACCTTCGCCATTCTTATCTCCTGTGCCTGTCGTGTCTCGCCGGCGACCATGAGGAGCTTGGATGTCGACTCCCTGTTGACGACGTCCTCGCTTTCCTTCAGAGGAAACTCCCCGTCGAGGATCCTCGACTTCCTCCAGCTGATTCGTCTGTATTTAAATTCCTTTCCCTTTAAGGATCGATCCTACTCTCAGACGTTCGGCCTTGCGTTCCCTCTCTCTCCAGTCCTGGCAAACCCGTTCATGGAGTTCTTCGAGTCGGAGCTTCCCCCTTCCACCTCCCGTTGTCCTTCGGTTTGGCTGAGGTATGTCGACGACGCCTTTGATCTCTGACCTCACGACCCTGCCCTGTCCTCGGATTTCCTGACGCAGCTGAAATCTTTCTCTCCTTCCATCCGTTTAAGCAGTGCTTTGGCGAGACAGGCGCCGGTCTCACTAAGCGTCTGCCTCAACATAGGCTCTCTCACGCGGACACAACAAAAACGCCTTCTTCTGACGTCAGTTAGACACAGGACATCAGAAGGATTGTTCGGCAGCGCGAAATGTTTTTCCTTCCCTTCATGTCCGCGGCCGCACATTGGTGGAATCCTTTATCAGACAGCTAACCTAATTTCAACCTGAGCAGCGAATTATCTTTTGTCTCCTCGCTTCCTACCTCCTCCGCCTACTCCCTTATGCCGGCCACCCTTTGCAGAGACCACCTGATACTTCGACCTTTCCCGACCTCCTTTCGCTTCCATTCAGCTGTCCT
>NC_091557.1:34408949-34413949 GCF_042767895.1 Penaeus vannamei
TATCTATCTATCTATCTATATATTTGTATTTATATATGTAAATATATATATATATATACATACATATATATATATATATATATATATATATATATATATATATATATATATATATATATATATATATATATATACATATACATATATAAATATTTAGATAGATAGACAGACATAGATATAGATATAAATATAGATATAGATATATGGATATAGATATATATTCATATATATTCTATGTATATGTATATCAATGATAATAACAATGATGATAATAATGATAGTCATAATGATGGTAATAATAATAATAACAACAACAACAACAACAACAACAACAACAATAATAATAATAATAATGATGATTATAATAAGAATAACGATTGTAATAGCACAATTGATAATAATGATAAAAATGATAATAGCAATAATAAGGAAAATAATGATGATTATCATAGTAATAATAATAATGATAATAATAATAATAGTGTTAGTACTAATGACAGTAATGATAACAATAATGATAACAACAATAGTCGTAGTAATGGTAGTATTGATATTCATAACATTGATAATAGCCCCCATCCCTTCATAATAAAACATTAATGATAACACATGTGATAATACTACTACTACTAATAATAATAATAGTAATAATAATGATAATAATAATAATAATGATAATAATAATAATAATGATAATAATAATAATAATAATGATGATGATGATGGGAATGATAATAATGATAATTGTATTATTATGGAAATAATAGGGAATTATAAATGTGTGCATCTTTGGAAATAATATTGGAATCTGTGTTATTATTGTGTATATTAGAAATATGTATTAATTTTGAAAACTATTGACATATGAAGTATCTAATATTGTGACACTGTTGTTAAGTTGTAAACGAAGAATTGTCGAATTTGAGTTCTAATGAAAATGTATTGTTTAGTCATGGAAAGCGTTGCGCATTGTGAGTTTCCTTTGTCACGAGGAAGTGTTGTTTACAAGCTGAAATGAGCGGGACACTTGAAGGCTGTCTCTCCATAAGAAGTCTTGAATTTGTCAAATTTTGATCCATAGATATGAGGTAGGAACATTGTTTGAATATATTTTATTTCTTGAATATATTATTGGTGAAATTCTAAGTTTTGGTGGCCTGACATAGTGATTTATTGTGTACTGAGGAAATTTAAATCTCAGTGTTGGGGAAATTCAACTGTGTGTGTGACATTTTTCCATAGAAAGCTGCACTGTGTTATGTTGATTTTGTACAGCCTGATGATTGACAGGCCTGGAACATGCTGAATTTGATCAAGATTTGCTAGAATATCATCATTCAGGGGCAAGGTACCATGATGTAAGTTAAATGTTATTGTGTCTGGAACTATGTGTTTGTGGATTAATACTGCAAATTCTCCCAAAAGATATTGTATACTGACTTCTTGTATGTGAGAAGTTTAATCATTTCTATTCTAAACAAGTCTCTAAAGTTTTGGCCTCTCAATTAATTATTTATTTATGTTCTCATTGACTTATCATTTGTCTTTTGTTATTTGCAATATATTGTTTACAGGTTGAATAAAACTGAATTTACATGGAAACTGCTAAATATTATTCTACCCATGGTGTGATGTGAGCCAATCCCTGATTAATGAAATTCTACTGTTACAATAATAATGGTTATAATAATGATAATAATAATAATAATGACAATATTAATGATAATGATAATAATAATAATAATAATAATAATAATAATAATAATAATAATAATAATAATAATAATAATAATAATAATAATAATAATAATAATAACAATAATAATAATAATGAAAATAATGATGATAATGATAACAAAGATAATTTAGTAATTGTAAGAATGATAATAGTTATAATGATGATAATAGTATTAATAATAACAGTAATGATGACGATGATTATGATTATATGATAATAATATTATCAATGATGATAATGAAGATTATGCTAATGATAATAATGATAGCGATAACAGCTATAGCAATGATTATATTGATAAAAGTGATTATAAAAATCATAATAATAATAAAAAGATAACGATGACAAAACCAATGATGATACTGAGAATGATAATAATAATAATGATATTGATAATGATAATGATAATAGAAGTAATGATATTGATAGTGATGTAATAATAACAATGATAGTAAAGGTATTAATGGTAATGATAATAATGATGATAATGATAAGGATGAGGATGATAATGATAATGATAAAATGTTAACAATGATGATAATGATAATATTAAAAGTGAGATTAGTAATAATAATAATAATAACAATGATCATCATAATACGAATAGTAATAATAATGATAATGATAATAATAATACTACTAATAATAATAGTAATAAGGATAACTTTACCAGTAATAATCATAACGATAATAATAATGATAACCCTTGTAATTGATGAGAAATATATTAATATCATTGACCTGAATACCATCCCATATTTTGTAAGAAAATGCCCGATGTTTTAGTATGCATAAGTCATCTATATATATCAGGGTTGCCGAACTTGAGGGTCATTGCTCCCAAAGGCATACGTGGGGTGCTCTCTGGGGTTCCATGGAGGAATCTGAACACTAGAACAACTTTGAGAGAACATTTTTTTCTTTTTTTTATGGCACTTTTATTTGTATACGCAGAACTGGCTGTATGTCTGCATCTTCCCGTGCATGACTGTGGTTGCTATTCTCCATGTTTGTATTCATGTTTAATGCGGAATGAAGTGGATTCTGTCGAGAGAATTCATAATCGGGTCAGATTCCCCATGTATGCTTGTAATGCCCTTAAACGTCCGACATTAACCCTAATAACAGACTCCCTGTATACCTGGTTCCTCTTTGCTCCCTTTCATGCTATTCTCGTCTTCGTCCAACCGGCGTAATCATGAACAGTATTACGCGCTAACTGAAATGTGGCTGCGTCTCTCCGTAGAGTTTTTTCCACCGGGAATTATGTGTTGCGTGAATGGTGGAATGTGTGTGTGGAGGGTAGACTTGTTTTGTTATTGTTGTTATTATTATTATTATTATTATTATTATTATTATTATTATTATTATTATTATTATTATCACTATTATTATTATTGTTGTTGTTGTTATTTTTGTTGTTGTTGTTATTATTATCATTATTGTTATTATTATTATTATTATTATTGTTGTTGTTTTTGTTGTTGTTATTATTATCATTATTGTTATTATTATTATTATTATTATTTTTATAATTACTGTTATTCTTCTTATTATCATTACTGTAATTATCATTATTATTATTACTATTATCATTATTATTATCATCATCATTATTATCATCATTGTTATCATTATCATTATGAATATCATTATTTTTTTATTATTATTACTGTTATTAGTATTATTATTATTATTATTATTATCATTATCGTTATTATTATTATTATCATAATAATTATTATTATTATAATAATTATTGTTATTATCATTATTATTATCAATATATCTGAGGCGCTATGGAGCATACAGTAACACACACATATATATATATACATACATATATATATATATATATATATATATATATATATATATATATATATATATATATATATATATATATATATATGAATCTTTAATGGTGCAAAGTGATGATTTATCTGGTCAACATAGTGTTTTCTAGTTATAACCTTACCATCTTACGAATATGCTTTTAGTTTGATAACTTAAACCTCTTATCATTTTATCATATGCATTAGTATATTCCTTCTGGTATATTTTATGCAAATAAGCCTTATCATACAATTCGTACATTGTATAATCACTGAATTGAATAACCTCTGTAAATTGCAAAAGATTATTATCATAATAATAATAATAATGATAATGATAATAATAATATCATTATTATTGTTATTATTATCATTATCATTATTATTCTATCTTTCTACTGCCCCCCCCTCTCTCTCTATCTCTCTCTCGCTCTCTCTTTCTTCCTCTCTCTCTCTTTTTTTCTCTTTATCCCCTCTCTCTGTCTCCCCCCCCCCACCCCTCTCTTTCTCTCTGTACCCCCTCTGTCTCTTTCTTCCTCTTTCTCTTTCACTCTCTCTACGCCTCTCTCTCTCTCTCTCCTCTTTTTCAAGAGACCCTTCAGTATTCCTGCGCCAGTGCCTCGGGCGCCACGAAGGCAGGCGCCCCCAGTGCCGCAGATGCCTATGCCTTCACCACTACAACTGTCGGGCCTCTTGCTCCAAGGGCGTCGGTGCCATCTCCGTCGCCCCTTCTGCCGCCAGTGCCTCGCTTTTCTTGCCTCCATTTACAACGGATGCCGGTGCCTCCGGAGCCTTGGATGCTGATGCCTTAGTGCCACAAACGCTGATGCTGCGACCCCAATGCCACAGGTTTTGCTTGCAGTGCTGCAGGTGAAGTGGAGGTCTAGAGAAAAAAAAATCCAATGACACCCTCTACGAGAAAAGGAAAAGAGAAGACAGATAGAAAGAAATAATAATAATAATAATCAAACATATGCACTGAAATTGGAAAGGATTGTCTTTTTTTTCTTTGACTCCATATAGATGAAGTCTTTTCATATAAAGATTATATCGAGATTGAAGCAAAAATTTATAAGGAATGTGCTCTTCTATACCCTACCTGGCACAAATGTAAAAGCCTTGAAATCAATATACTACACAATAATGCATTCTTCACTCTTTGCGTCTCTCAGTTTCCACCCAAAACTTCTTACGCACAGAGTAAATAAAAAAAGTTATTTTTGTGCATGTGAGAGAAAAGTAATTGTCAATCTATTTATCATTACTGTTGTTATTGTCCTCCTCATCATTATGATCATTATCATCGCTGTCGTTGTGATCATTATCATCAATATGTTATTATTGCTATTATTACTGTTATTATTATCATTATTATTTTACTGGTATTATCATTATCAAAATCATCTTCCCATTATTGATGTTATCAT
>NC_091557.1:34463949-34466140 GCF_042767895.1 Penaeus vannamei
TATACATACATACATATTTACATAAATATGTTTTATATGTACACACACACACACACACACACACACACACACACACACACACACACACACACACACACACACACACACACACACACACACACACACACACACACACACACACACACAGATAGAGAAAGAGAGATGTAGACAGATAGTTTGCAAGACAAATATAGACAAGAAAAGGCCAGAGAGCTACCCGTACCCACGAACGTTTCACTGAGCTATTGCCCAACAGATCGTAGTGTTGTGGAAGGAACGACAGAGCCAGAACAAGGTTTATTGATTGGAAGTGAATCTCGAATAGTGATCTGGATATTTTTTCCTTTTTTCGTCTTTTTTCCTTTATGTATCGCCATTAAAAGGTCTGTAATTATTGAAATGAGTCAGCGAAAATTGAGCGAGAGGGAGAAGGAGAGAGAGAAAGATAGAGAGGAAGAGGGAGAAGAAAAAGAAGAGAGAGAGAGAGAGAAGGATAGAAAGGAAGAGGGAGAAGTAGAAAGAAACAGAGAGAGAGGAAGAGGGAGGAGAGAAAGGAAGAGGGAGACGGAGAAAGAGAGAGAAAGGAAGAGGGGGAAGGAGAGAGAGGAAGAGGGAGAAGTAGAGAGAGAGAGAGAGGAAGAGGGAGAAATAGAGAGAGAGAGAGAGAGGATGAGGGAGAAAGGGAGAGAGAGAAAGAGAGAGGAAGAGGGGGAAGGAGAGAGAGGAGGGAGAAGGAGAGAGAGAGGAAGAGGGAGAAGGAGAGAGGGGGGAAGAGGGAGAGGGAGAAGGAGAGAGAGAGAGGAAGAGGGAGAGGGGAAAGGAGAACGAGAGAGAGAGAGTAAGGAGTGATAGACAGATAAAGAGAGAGAGAATGATAGATAGATAGATAGAAGATAAAAAAGTCTTTTTGTTCCCCGAAAATAAATCTTAAAGGTTTAAAAAGAAATTAAAAATCTGCCTCCAAAGTTCTTGAAATCACTTGAAAGAGTTTAGCTGAAGACCGATTGCTTTGGAGAAAATAAGTTTAGGAACCTCAACGACATTTTTTGCTGTTTTCTCTCTCTCTCTCTCTCTCTCTCTCTCTCTCTCTCTCTCTCTCTCTCTCTCTCTCTCTCTCTCTCTTTCTCTCTCTCTCTCTCTCTCTCTCTCTCTCTCTCTCTCTCTCTCTCTCTCTCTCTCTCTCTCTCTCTCTCTCTCTCTCTCTCTCTCTCTCTCTCTTCTTTGTCTTCACTGAATTTTCCCTGTTTCGTTTCTATAATCATCTGTTTTCTTTCTATCCAGAAAATGTGCTTAAATCCCAGGATATATATATATATTTTTAGGTCCTTTCCCCTACCTTTTTTTCTTTCTTTCTTTCTTCCATTTCCTTTCTTTTGATACTAGCAAGAGTCTGTGTTCATAAAACTGGAATAGTTTTATCTCCCTTTTACACTTTCTAATTCCCTCTCGAAGAGAACCCAAACCTTTTATAACGTTTCCAATCTTCTTACACCTCTCCTTCCCATCGGTTTATAATTCCTTTCACTAAATTCACAACATCTATACTCTCCATTGTCATTCACAACCTCACGCCTTCTATGCCACATTACGAATAATAATTTCCTTCCCAAACTCAGTCGCAAATCTTACACACTCTTTACTCGTCGGTTTACGGCTTTGCAGACTCTTGTTCGCGAAAGTTTACAATGAGCGGAACTGCAAATGTTTATATACATGGAGCTCGAAATGCCACGGCCGAAGCATTAGGGAGTGAATGAACGTAGCTTTAAGGAGTGAATGAACGTAGCTTTAAGGAGTGAATGAACGTAGCAATAAGGAGTGAATGAACGTGAAATTATGGAGTGAATGAACGTGAAATTATGGAGTGAATGAACGTGGCATTGTGGAGTGAATGAACGTGGCAATATGGAGTGAATGAACGTAACTTTCAGGAGTGAATGAACGTAGCTTCAATGAGTGAATGAACGCAGCTTCAATGAGTGAATGAACGTAGCTTTAATGAGTGAATGAACGTAGGATTAAGGAGTGAATGAACGTGACAATAAGAAATAAATGAACGTAGCAATAAGGAGTGAATGAACGTAGCAATAAGGAGCGAAGGATCAGACAACTTTTGAAAAGAGTAAAAACCTCAGCTGGACGGACACACAACTTTCAACGCAGACTAAAACAAAAATGTGCTCTTAAAAAT
>NC_091557.1:34471640-34476640 GCF_042767895.1 Penaeus vannamei
AGTTTTTGTTCTTATAATCATTATGATGATCAATTCACATAAAAACATTTCTTTCTCTCTTTTTCTCTCTCATCATCATTATTTTTAGCACTATAATCTTATCGTGATCATCATAAATATAATCAGTTATTATCTTTCATTTTCATTATTACTATTATAATAATACCATTATTGAGATAATCAATTTTGTGGCATTAATATCATTATCAATACACCTATTAATACTTTTCTTATCATTATAATCTAATTCATCTATTCATATTTTTATTTTCCAAGTTATTATCATTAGTATAGTTCATTTTTCTCCAGGGTGACATCCTTGACCTGAGAAATACACATTAAGTATAAAAAAGTCTTTTGTAACATTTTTTTAAATGCATTTTCTTCTTGGCAAAGCTGGAAACTGTTGTGCTGCACAAATGAGACTTGCAAATGGAGAATCAAATATATTTTTATGATTTCTTTCATCGTTCCAGGGCGCTCTAAATAAATACTTTTTAACATATTTTTTTTTCTGGCTTATCAATTTACACAATCATGCAATGAAATACTTTTAAAGAATTTATAGAAAAAATCATCTGTATAAAAAATTGACTGAGGTCCAAATTATATCCATCACCAGTATTATTACTATTAATATCATAATGGGTATTTCTGTTATCATTGTTATCATTATCGTTATCATTAACATTATTATCAGTATTATTTACATCGTTATTGTTATTGCTATGAACATTATTTTATCACTGCACGATTATTCTCAACATAATAACTATTATGATCTATCATTACCATAACCTATTTTCATAATAATTTTACCGTTATTATTGCCATCATAAGTACAACTATTCTTATAATTTCTGTTATTGTTATCTAATTTTAGTATTGTTATCATTGTCAATGTTCATTAATATTTTTCTCATCAGCGGTAAAATTAGAATAGTAATTGTGCTATCAGAAATATTGTTGTTATTTTCTCTCTTATAAATTGTTAATTTCATCATCACAACTATTATTATCACTATCATTACCGACATTATTTTCATCATTATCACCCTCATCATCATCACGATCATCATAATTATATTTCTATTTTTATTGTTATTATCATCAAAACTATAATCAGTGTTTATCGTTATCATCTTAAGGACAAGCTGGAAAATATGGAATCGGAATATATCACACCACAAGTTCCCTATTTTAGAGAGAGAGAGAGAGAGAGAGAGAGAGAGAGAGAGAGAGAGAGAGAGAGAGAGAGAGAGAGAGAGAGAGAGAGAGAGAGAGAGAGAGAGAGGGGGGGGGGGAGAAACCAGACAGCCGAACAGAGAGAGAGAGAGCGAAAGAGAGTGATAGGGAGGTGATTACTCTAGATAGAAATGACTTTCTCTTCTCTTCTTGGTAAGTCCTTGCAGTGTAGTGGTTAAAGGGCATATGTGAAGTAATTATCATACATTGTTTTTTCTTTGAATATTGTTCAATAATGTATGCTTAGCCTATTCATGCGAAAAAAAAATCCCATAGCAACGCCCTTGGAAATGAAGATGCAAAACTCGGCGGTCTTCGGCAATCCCCGGTTGTGACGTCATTCCCAAGACCAGGGAGAATCTTGTTGAATGGCGTGATACACACAGTGCACCGCGAGTCAAGGATATCGCGGATTTGTCCTAGTTTCAAGCTATTAGAGTTTGTAACAAAGGATGCCGCGGCGTTGTGTAGCAATTCATCGTTCCCATTCATGTCACCAGCTATTTGAATGGCCAAAAGACCACGACAGAGCAAGGAAGTGTACACGTTTTGTGCATGCCAAGCGGAGCAACTTTCAGCCTGTGCCAACCAGCGTACTTTGCCTGAAACACTTCCAGCCTGATTGCTTTGCGAACAGAATGGCTTACGACATGGGATTTGCAAAACGATAGGCCATTTCCAAACTATATTTGTCATGATCACAGCAGCACAAAACAAACTCTGAAAGAGCCCTTTTGCTTGGCGGCGTAGCAAACATTCATTGCGTGGGTACGACACAGTGTGCCGACTGCATTGCAAGTTTGCATGTATTACTACACAGAGGTAGGATAAGTACACCCCAAAAAGCACAACACAAATAAATACCGATGCCCCTCCACTCGCGAATGGATGTAGGCCTACGCCACGGGCGCAGACAAGAGATAGCTCAGCCTGCAAAAAATTGTGTACCATACAGAAGCGGAATCACACGTTCAACTATAAAAAATAATTTAGAAAATTACCATTCATGCAGTCTCTTCGGGTCTCGACGCCACTCCATGTCTGGCTGGTTTGACACAACTTCCACGACATCCACAGCGTCGGGATCGTGCATGTACGGTCCAACAACCATCAACCCTTGATATTCCTCTTCCTCCAACTCTTTGAAGACGTAGGCACCCTCTGAAGAAGTTGTACCAGTGTCCTCGTCGGAATAATCCGATGAAACTTCACTGCCGCTGTAGTCTTGTAGTAAGTCCGCCATGTTGTACAATGTATTGAATGCAGAGAATGCTGTAGTCGTGTTCTGGAATTGGCGTTACACATCCGGGTTCCGGGTTTTCGCGGGAAAATATAACTTGACTTCGGAAAATCGAAATAAATCAATTTTGGGGAATTATTTTCGGATTTCTTTTTTTAAAGAGATGGTTTGCGAGCTAATTCTCCCTTGTTAAAAAATTCAGTTGTTACTTCACATAAGCCCTTTAAGGCGACTGACCTTCAACAGATGTTGCCTTGTGTGACATACCCCTTTTTGATTTCACTTTACTGATATATTTTAGTGTAGCAAAAATTCTCTACACGGAGAAACTGAAAAAATGTAAAACGAGGTATGTCCGTACAGCTGATGTTCGGGTTGACAGTCCCATGACATGGCCAATTGTCGAATATCCCGATGTTTATGAATACTTGATTAATACTCCAGATAAAAGTTCATTGTTCATTCTAGATTAAGTGAATTTCATCGTTTTTTAAATTACTTTTTCAAATTTATTATTAGATTGTTGCGTGTTTTCTATCTGCCCGGAAATCGATGGAAAAACAGACCTTCCTTGTTCAATAGATTGTGGTTTGACCAACCCACAGCGATGCAACTCTTTGGCATTTTCAGTTTTTCTCCTTAATATGCGGAAAACACACGGCATTAATGAATCACTGCTGAAAACGAGCTTCAGAGCAGACCTTTTGGCTATTTGTTCTCACCCGCTGCTGTTGCCAAGCGCCGTTGCTACGTAATGCCGAATCGCCGACACATGATCTGTTCATTTTCATCACGCCACCTTGCCCTGAATGATGGTATCAATGCAGTCCTACAAGTCTCACTCAAATACAGCCTGCTCTAGGTCTGTCAGTCAGCAGGCTGTACAAAATGAACACAATGCATCGTTAATAAAGTATAAATCCCAGACTAACATTCAAATTTCCTCAATATATCCCCACACTACAATAGATCTCGGTTCCGGACTTCACCAAAAATCCGGAATTTCGTCAATAATACACTCAAGAAGAAAACATATCCGAACAGTGTTCCTACCTGGTGTTTACAAACCAAAATCTGGCAAATTTAAATCTTCCTGCGCTGAGGAGGTCTTACCGGGTTCCACTTATTCCAAATTTTACAGGCTTCTCCGTGACAATGTATTTTTTTTTTTTTTTTTATCAGAACCTAAATTCTACAACTCCTTCTTTACAACATCACAACAATATCACGTTTCACATGTCGACAGTTTTCAAAATTGGTACCTTTCTAGTATACAATAGAATAACAAAAAATCCGATATTATTAATAATGGTGCAGATATAGAGTTCATTATCATTTCCAAACTGATACACCTTCCCTTTAAAATTCAAAGGTCCGAGGCTGCGTGTTGCCGTTGTTTAAGTTCAAGATAAAACGGTTGTTCTGTTGAGTACGAGCTCTTACGTTCCTTGAAACCTTTTGTGCTGTTTTTTCCTTCTCTTAACGCAGTAAATTACTTCACTTGTCTCATTTATTATTTACTTCGGGCCCTGCTCTTCTAATGCCGTTTGTAGCGTAGGTAGAGTTACACACACCGGAGTACTAAATATCAGAAACAGACATATACACGCACGTACACCAGCTTTAAACCCGCTATACACAACCACTGCTACATAATTTTGGACTGTAGGCAACCGTCATTTTGCAATTCTCTCTCTAATGCCCCGGGAGAGAGGGATTATGTCCGGGGCTCTTGTGAAAGGAACTAACGATGAGGTTTAGCACTGCTTTGATACGCTGCTCTCGGAATGGGAATACTAGGAACGTGATCATAAGAGGTCCAGGCGCTCTAATGTTACAGGAGAATAATTTTAATAACGTATGCGAATTAAGTCTCCGTTCATGTTTCTGTAACTTCTTGTGTGTGTGTGATAAAGCGTAAAAGAGGGTTTTACACACGCGAAAAGGACGCCTTCAGCTAAAATCCAAAGTTGGTTATGTGTGAAATAGAAAAATGATATGATTTACCGGCCGCGAATGAAAGTGATTCACGGCAAATTAAGAAGATAAAGGCGAGTTTCATGAAATCCTTTGGAGAAAAAGGAGAGAGAGAGAGAGAGAATGAGAAAGGATGGAGGAAGGGAGGAAGGAAAGGATAGAGGGAGAGAGAGGGGGGGGGGGGAGGGAGGGAGAGAGAGAGAATGGAGGGAGGGAGGAAGAAAAGGAAAGAGGGAGAGAGGAAGGGGTGGAGGAAAGGAGAGAGATAGTGGGAAAGGATGAAGAGAGGGAGAAAGTAGAGAGATAGAGATGGATTGTGGGAAGGAGATAAGAGAGAGAGGATGGATGGCGGGAGGAAGGAAACGATAGTGAGAAAGAGGGAGATAGAGCGAGAGAGAGACAGACAAACAGACAGACAGACAGAGACATGCAGTCAAATAAACCTGACGTTAGTGAAACGGCAATATTTACCCGCGTGCAATTTCCGAAATCGCCCCCACCCCCCCACCCCCCACCCCCATCGGGAGTAAATCTCACT
>NC_091557.1:34491640-34496640 GCF_042767895.1 Penaeus vannamei
ATCTTGATTCATCGTGTCCGTACATTGTGCCAAACTGTGGATGGATGTAGGCGCGGCTGCTAAGAATAGCCGCAGGTTCATTGATATTTCAGCAATATCAGTGTCATTCGGGAAGGAAAGCTACAGGCCACAACCCATTAGCAAAACTGAAAGGCCTGGATGGAAGTTTTATACCACCTTGTGAGGCGGAAGTTATCAGTCCCATTCAGAGAGCGTCGTTTGTTGCCAAGATGTGGTCAGAGGCCAATTGACAGGATATTGTTCAGCACCCGAAGAAAAGCAATGGATGGGGGTTCGAAGACGGGTCGTATGTACCTGTATGGTTTGATGGCCCTCAGCTACCCGAGTCCCTTGTCCCAGGCGAAGGTGAAATGAATGACGATGGTGATAAAGATGAGGAAAAGATGGAGGCAGCATCCTCGGACGAAGAAAATGAGCTGTCGGAGGATGAGAAATAGACAGTTGAAGAAATGCATCATCGTCTCAATTTAACCCCTAGTTTTTCCTGCGTGTAATTATAAGTAAAAGAAATACAAAACGGCATATCAAACCATAATAGACCATGTGAGCAGCAAAAATATTTCATATGTATAACTGATTAATTAACATGGAGCACTAATATTTTACCATGAATCCATCCGTTTTAAGTTGTGATTATCTGCGTACAGTCAATGATCATCTTTAGTACCACAGTTCAGTATGAAATCTATTACATTTTATATTTTCATGTACCATTATAGTGTGTTTTCATATATTTTCGTATTAAATAACATTTTTTTATTTCCATTTCGTTATTAGTTATTACCGCCACACAGGCATGTCAAATGATACGTTACAATTGGGGGTCACTACAATGCCCGATTTAAAGTGTTCTTAAGTTGTCATATTCAGCATGGAGATACTTAAGAAAGGCTTGGATGCTGTCAGGATGTCTCGCGGAACATATCCTGCAAGTTTTGTTAATGTACTCCGCATGATGATTGAAACTTTTGGTTAGATCAACGAGTACACTTTGACCTGTCCGTCGTTCTTAAGTGGATTTGTTCAAAATTTTGACTTAAGAATGATTGATTCTTATTATGTGTTGGTAGAGGAACATTTTGATGTAGGTTTCATGGATGTCTTCAACCATGCTGATAAAACTTTAAAGCCAGTGGGAGTAAAAAGGGTACCCGTTTTTTTAACTGTTTTATTGTTTGTTTGTTTGTTTTGTGTAATAACGCTACCCGAGAATGGATGATTAAACAAGTGATCCTTATTCTTCCCATTAAAATCTACATTTGAAGTCCAATCTTGACCCAGTACTCCAAATAGTAAGGGAGTAGCAGTCATTTTAAAGGTACCGGAAGACGGAATTTGGGCTGGTCACTACCTTTGACCTCTTCTTAAGTGTCTTTTTTCCACAAAACCGACACTTAAGAATTACCAATATGATATCAGCATGCCATTAAGTATATTCTGTAAAGGTTTCACTGAAGTACTAAACATGCTGATTAAAAGTAATAATTAGCATTAATTAGGTCACAACAACGTGTTCCCTTAAGAATGACGGATCCTTATTCAGACCCCAATGAAGATTAATCTAGCATAGGTTTGGAAGATGTACTCGAGTATGCTGATAATAACAATTTTTGGGGATAGTTTAAGAAGCGCAGTTGCAACACTTAAGAATGGCCGTTTAGGGATCCATGGCCTCTGAGGTGTTCAACCCAGGTGTCAAACCGTTTGTACTCGCCATGCTGATTAAATCTCTCTGGGCTCTCTGACTAATATATTTGTTTTTCTATATATCTGCCTATCTATTCATCTCTCTCTCTGTCTCTGTCTGTCTCTCTCTCTCTCTCTCTCTCTCTCTCTCTCTCTCTCTCTCTCTCTCTCTCTCTCTCTCTCTCTCTCTTTCTGTCTGTCTCTCTCTCTCTCTCTCTCTCTCTCTCTCTCTCTGGCTCTCTCTCTCTCTCTCTCTCTCTCTCTCTCTCTATATATATATATATATATATATATATATATATATATATATACATATATATACACGCACATCGTCTGGATAATGGATAGAAAGGTGTACATACAAACACAAACCCCAAGACAAAGACGGCAGGTCCCGGCCGGAGTGGCAACACAAACTGTCCATCGAATAAACAAGATTTCAAGGGGTTTATAAACAAACACTTTTTTACGGGTAAACATTTATTCTTTTTTGACGGATTGTTTACACTCATAATACCCTCGTGACGTCACCCGTGCCCCTGCGTCCCCCTCTGCTGGGGCACGGGGGCGGTACTCGGGTTGCCATAGATACCAAAAAGAAGGTAAAAAGGTACCAAGTTATAGAGGGAAACAGGATGTGATGATGTGACAAGTAACCATTATGATGTATGAAAACCTTTTTTCTAAAAAAAAAAATAGAAAAAAAAAGTTTGGAGCATGTACATTTATGCTTCGTTTTTATTTTATTTCTTTAACTAAGGATGTTGATAAATATCTTTATTTGTTATACAACATTTACACATATAGTTATATATTAATATGGATATATAACATATACTTTCAATTCTCTCTTAAAACATTCAACATTTGAGCAAAATATTCTTCGTACAGCTATCGAGAATAAAATCATTATTATCTAGAACCTAAATCACCCTTATTGAACATACTTTTAGACCTTATATCATATTCGGGGCTGAATTATCTGGCTCTTTCGGTAGTTTGCGGACAACATTAGGCACCTAAAACTTTTATTTGGTTATCATAAAAAAAAGTTAAAAAAAAAGAAGTGAAGATTTGATTTAACCTTCAAGAATTGATGCCAAATGTGCCGGTTGGGTTGAAAAAAATATATATGAGCAGCCACTTCACACATTCCTACACCAGAGAGAATTATTTACACATGTACCCCCATGATTACTTCTATTTGGGGAACAGCTAAGACACCCAAGGAATTCGATAGGCCTCGGAGTTGTCAATGTTATCTTCACCGTTGGATCACCAGTTCCAGTGTTTTCGGTGTCTTATTTTTTTTTCCCTGAGAGTATATATATAGTTTTTAAAAGACTTCTCTCTCTCTGTCTATCTATCTATCTATCTATCTCTTTCTCTCTCTCTCTCTCTCTTTCTTTTTCTTTCTCTCTCTGTCACTCACTCACGCTCTCTCTCTATATATATACATATTTTTTTTCTCTCTCTCACTGTCACTCACTCACGCATTTCTCTCTCTCTCTCTCTCTCTCTCTCTCTCTCTCTCTCTCTCTCTCTCTCTATATATATATATATATATATATATATATATATATATATATATATATATATATATATATATTCTCTCTCTCTCTCTCTCTCTCTCTCTCTCTCTCTCTCTCTCTCTCTCTCTCTCTCTCTCTCTCTCTCTCTCTCTCTCTCTCTCTCTCTCTCTCGGTACATATAGATGTTTCTTTGTCAGCCAAAAATCTAGAAAAATACTTTCGCCTTTGCATACAATATACCTCTCTAAATTAACCTATTTTCCTTTTGTTATGCTTTTTTTTATCTTTCATCTTATAATATAGATCATCGATATTATGATTACAATAATAGTGCATTCTATCACAGTTGAAATCGTTTTTCACCCTAAAGATAGTTCATTGATGCGATTTTTTTCAATTTCACACATCCAAAAAAGTAAATAAACAAAACGATTAGTAATAAAAAATAAGCTGGATTCAAGCTTCTAATAAACCTTAGTATAGCTATTTTACGTGTCTCTTTTAATCACCCATTCATTCAGTATTTTATAGTATATTTCACGGGGAAAATTATTTCTTCTTATGGTATGATTAAACTGTTTTTTTTTTTTTCTTTTCTTTTCTTGTTTTTTTATGACGCCTTTCCAGATGTAGGCCTACGCTAGATCTGGAGAGCTTAAAATATCTTTTATTTCTCAAGCAAAAATCGTAATTCAATACAGTAATAACAAAAGAATAAAAATCTATTTAATGCCCTGATATTATTCAAGTATCAATTTCCACGAAATATTCTAGGATAGATATTTGATTCCCTTGCATGTAACATGAAAGAAGAAAAAAAATCTAACCTCGCTCTCTCTCTCTCTCTCTCTCTCTCTCTCTCTCTGTCTCTCTCTCTCTCTCTCTCTCTCTCTCTCTCTCTCTCTCTCTCTCTCTCTCTCTCTCTCTCTCTCTCTCTCTCTCGTTTTTGTGATTTTCATATGTAGGAGTGTTGGAGTGTTTGTTATTAATTACGATTTTTATTATGAATCAATTACTTATGGATGTATTATCGTTTTATCGGAAATTTACGATAGCTGATTCACACTTACACGAGTTGCTGTCAAAATAAACATTAAGAAACAGAGAATAAAGGCAACGCATAATCATTAACATAAAAGACATGGAAAAATAACAATTAGGCATATTTCTAGAATAGTCTGCATCTGAAAAAATCGACTTTGGTATCAGTGGAATCATTAGCAGCATCGAGTGTGCTTTATGGTATTTAGAGTCAGCTGTTTTCCGACAACAACAGACCGATTCGTGGGAAAGACACAGAGGGGTAATATCGGCAAATGTGTGTGTGTGTCTGTGTGCGCGCGTGTGTGTATGTGTGTGTGTTTGAATGTATGTGTGTGTATGCGTGTGTGTGTGTGTGTGTGTGTGTGTGAGTGTGTGTGTGTGTGTGTGTGTGTGTGTATGTGTGTGTGTGTGTGTGTGTGTGTGTGTGTGTGTGTGTGTGTGTGTGTGTGTGTGTGTGCGTATGTGCATGTGTGCATGTGTGTATGTGTGCGCATGCGCGCGCGCGCGCGTGTGTGTGTGTTTATATTACCATTATAGTGTCCCGCTCCCAACTTCGCCTGAAATGTAAAATCCCCCGACGTGACGTCACGACTCAACCGCAGCGGAAACTCAGCGAGGAATGCGTGTCCACCTCTCTCTCCGCTCTGACCCCCCCCCCCCCCGTGCGAATTGTGGTGAACGTTTGGCTCTGTTTATTGTGCTTGCTTATTGGACCCC
>NC_091557.1:34511640-34519140 GCF_042767895.1 Penaeus vannamei
AGAAGCAGAACTAAGGAGTATTGAAGACGAAAAGGGGAAAAGAAAGGAGACGTTAAGAAGAAGAGGAAGATCGAGAAACCGGATGGGAGTTAAGGCAGAGGGTAGAAAAGGGGGAAGCAGAGAGGAAAGGAAGGAGTGGGATAGATAAGGAAGAAGAAGAAGAAGAGAGGAAGAGGAGAACCAGCGAGAGAAAGGAGGGGGAAGGTTAAGGGGAAGACGAAGGAGAGGAGAGGCAAGTAAGGGAAGAAAAATAGGCAAGTAAAGAAAGAGAAGAGAAAAGCACGGAAAGGGAAGAGGCAAATAAGGAAACTGAACTTACAAATAAGGAAAGGGAAGAAGGAGAAGAGACAAGTGGGGAAAAGAAAGAAAGGAAGTAAGGGAAGATAAGACGTTAGTAAGAAACAGAGAGAAGCGAGAAAAAAATAAAGAAAGAAGGAAATGGAGGAATAAAACGAAAGGAAGAGAGAACATAGACGAATATTAAAAGAGAAAAAAAAGGAATAAAGAAGAGAAAAAGAAAGAAATGGAAAAGAAAAATGAAAGAGAGAAAGAGAAAAAAACGAGAGAGAGAGAGAGAAAGAGAAAAAAAGAAAAGAAAAAGAAGGAAATGGAGGAATAAAACGAAAGGAAGAGAGAACATAGACGAATATTGAGAGGAAAAACGAAGAAAAAAAAGAAAAAGAAAGAAATGGACGAGAAAAACGAATGGAAGAGAGAACATAGACGAATATAATAAGATTAAAAAAAATAAAATAATAAGAGAAAAAGAAGGAAATGGAAAAGAAAAACGAAAGGAAGAGAGAACATAGACGAATAATAAGAGGAAAAACGAAGAAAAGAGAAACAAGCAAATGCCCATTCCGAGCCAAGGGACTTTAAAGCTGCAAATTCTTCCTTTTGCAACCCTCGCTTCACAATTGTCACGGTCATAATATTGCAATCTACAATCCGACCGTGTGTTAAGCTGGTCGTTATAGCCAGGTGTTCTGCTCTCTCTCTTTTTTACCAGATTCTATTTTCTTTTCTTTCACTCCTTTCTCCCTTGTTGCTGTTTTATATTTTTTGTTTTGTTTTTGTTTTATCTTTTATTTTATTTTTGTTGTTGTTTTCTATTCTTTTATTTGTATTTAAGGATATAACCATCTATTGAGGAGTGTGTCTCGGTCGCTTAGCCAGCAGTTAGCCGTTCTAAACATCGACTTCGTATAAGCTTTTCTTTTCTTTTTCATACGCCCCAAATGTCGAAACCTCTCCTTGTACCCTTGCGAATCGGGGAATAAGAAACAGGAAAAAAAAGAAAACAGAAAAAAGTTAGCCTATTACAATCTCGTTTTGGGACATTTTTTATTTTATTTCTCACGCAGTTTTTCGTTTCGCAATAAATTCCTCGTTTCGTAGTTGCGCAACGCCTGTTCATGCACGTGCTTATATACATACATACATGCTTGCACGCATACATCCATACATACATATACAGATACGCAAGTACGTACTTCACCCATACACATAAAGACAAACAGATACATAAAGAGACAGACGAACAATCAGATATCAAATGACACTCCAGTCTGTTAAAAAAAAAAAAAAAAAAAAATTCTTCTTCAAGCCGGATCTCGCTCGCTTATGGTACACAGACCAACCCTTTATTGGAATAGGGAAGGAGGGAGAGAGGGAGAGAGAGAGAGAGAGAGAGAGAGAGAGAGAGAGAGAGAGAGAGAGAGAGAGAGAGAGAGAGAGAGAGAGAGAGAGAGAGAGAGAGAGAGAGAGAGAGAGAGTGGGATAAATAGATGGATTTGTAGATAGATACGCAGATAGATAAATGGATAGAGCGAGAGAAACCGAAATAGATAGAAACAAAGATACATGAACAGAAAGACAGACAGATATATAGAGAAATAGATAGATAGAGGAACAGAGACTGAGATAAATAGATATATTTATAGATAGGTAAATAGACAGATTGATAGAGAGAGAGTGAGGCAGAAATAGATAGAAAGATAGCGAGATGGTTATAAAAAGACAGGTAGATAAATAGAGATATAGATAGAGGCAGATAGATAGGTAGATAGATAGATGGAGAGAGAGAGATAGAAAGAGAAGAATTGAGATTTGATCAAAATAAACAAACGAAAATGTTGATTTAACATCTCACTTTGAGCAAAAAATATATATTTTAGATTTATGAAACTACTTATAGGTTATCTGTGATTTTTTTTATTAAGATATAAGGGATTACATTTTATTCTGAGCTATTTTTGTACCATGTGTGTGTGTGTGTGTGTGTGTGTGTGTGTGTGTGTGTGTGTGTGTGTGTGTGTGTGTGTGTGTGTGTGTGTGTGTGTGTGTGTGTGTGTGTGTGTGTGTTTGTGTGTGTGTGTGTTTGTGTGTGTGTGTGTGCTTATGTACGTATGTGTGTGTTTATAAATGTGTGCGTGTTTGTATGTACACATATTTGTTCATACATATACGCCTGTGTGAACAACCGCTGTATATATAGCGCACCAATATTGCCGTCCTGCCAGAGGTATCAAATTCCCAGCCGTCTCCCTTAAAAAAAAAAAAAAAAAAAAAAAATCAGACCCCCGCCCCCTCCCCCCCCCAAAAAAAAAATTACAAAGAAGAAAAAAAGTTCTGTTTGAGAATATCGATTCATCTTTTCATACTGTTTCCTTGACAATAAATAAATAAATAAATATATAGATAAATAAAAATAGATAAATACATAAAAATAAAAAAAATATAAAATAAATGAATGAATAAAGAAAAGTAGATAGATAAATTCATGAAAATAAAAAAAAAATTAAAAATAATGTGGAAGGTGACAAAGAAAAATAAGGTAATAATAATAATAATGAAAATAATAATAATAAGGATAATAATAATGATAATAATAATAATAATAATAATAATAATAATAATGATGATAATAATAATAATGATAATAATAATAAGAGGGGAGAAGCTACAAATAAAAAAGTTTTGTCTGAGAATCTTGATTCATCCTTACATACTATTTCCTTGGCAAAAAAGAATAAATAAATAAATAAGAAACATATAAAGATAAAATAATAATAATAATAATAATAATGATAATGATAATGATAATGATAATGATAATGATAATAATAATAATAATAATAATAGTAATAATAATAATAATAATAATAATAATAATAATAATAATAATAATAATAATAATAATAATAATAATAATAATAATAATAATAATAATGATAATAATAATAATAATAATAATAATAATAATAATAATAATAATAATGATATTGACAATAATAATAATAATAACAATAATGATGATAATAACAATAATAATAATAATTATAATAATGATAATAACAATAATAAAAACAACAATGATAATAATAACAACGATAAAAGAAAAAGAGAGGACATAGATTCCCCTTTCCATACTATTCCCTTGACACAAAGAGCAAGATTGCATTAGCTCAGTCGGGCTGTCAATCATATGTCACGCTTTGCCAGGTCTTGCGTGGAGCTGGGTCTTGGGGAGAGAGGATGGCAATGGGTGAAGGGCGTGAAGGGTGACTGTGTTGAATTATTTTATTGCTTTCACTGTCTGTCTGTCTGTCGTGTCTGGTTGCTTGGGTGGGTATCGGAGTTATGACTGTCTTTTTTTCTTTTTATCTATTTCTGTTTGTTTCCTTTTTTGTTTTTTTCTTTGGGGTTCTCTTTCTGTATTTTTCTTTCTTACTCTCTCTTTCTATTTTATTTTATTTTTTTTCTTTCTCTCTCTATCCCTCTCTCTCCCCCCCCCCCCCCCCCCTCTCTCTCTCTCTCTCTCTCTCTCTCTCTCACTCTCTCTCTCTCTCTCTCTCTCTCTCTCTCTCTCTCCCTCTCTCTCTCTCTCCCTCCCTCCCTCTCTCTCCCTCCCTCCCTCTCTCTCCCGCCCTCCCTTTCTCTCCCTCCCTCCCTTTCTCTCCCTCCCTCCCTCTCTCTCCCTCCCTCCCTCTCTCTCTCTCCCTCCCTCCCTCTCTCTCCCTCCCTCTCTCTCTCTCTCTCCCCCTGCTGAGCCCCCCTACATTTTATTCTGAGCTATTTTTGTACCGTGTGTGTGTGTGTGTGTGTGTGTGTGTGTGTGTGTGTGTGTGTGTGTGTGTGTGTGTGTGTGTGTGTGTGTGTGTGTGTGTGTGTGTGTGTGTGCGTGCGTGCGTGTGTGTGCATATATACAAAAACATACAAACGCGAGCAAGAGACAGACAGAGAAGGAGAGAGAAAGAACGAGAGATGCATATACCCATTAAAGCCTTTTTAACCCGAATGCAGCGCAGAATAGGCTGTATATAACCGACAACTCAGGTGCAGACTGTGTCCAAGGCATTGTTTATGAGAAGGTTAGTGTAAAATGGAAGAAAAAAAAACTACCGTTATTCTCAATTAACTTTCATGACAGCTTTGTTATAGCTAGAATGAACTGAGAGAGAGAGAGAGAGAGAGAGAGAGAGCGAGGGAGAGGGAGACAGAGAGATAGAGAGAACGAGTGAGAGGGAGACAGAGAGAAAGAGAGAACGAGTGAGAGGGAGACAGAGAGATAGAGAGAACGAGTGAGAGGGAGACAGAGAGAAAAAGAGAGCGAGGGAGGAGGGAGAGGAAGAAAGAGAGAGCGAGGGAAGAGGAAGAAAGAGAGAGCGAGAGAGGAGGGAGACAGAGAGAGAGAAAGAAAAGAAGAAAGAGAGAGAGTGAGAGAGAAAGGAAGAAAAAGAGAGAGAGAGAGAGAGAGCCAGGAATTTCATCGCGGCGCAGCAACCACCTCGTAGATTCCTATTTGAGAAAGGGGAAGAGGAAGAAGGGGAAGGAAGGAAAAAAGAAGCAGAACTAAGGAGTATTGAAGACGAAAAGGGGAAAAGAAGGGAGACGTTAAGAAGAAGAGGAAGATCGAGAAACCGGATGGGAGTTAAGGCAGAAGGTAGAAGAGGGGGAAGCAGAGAGAAAAGGAAGGAGCGGGATCGATAAGGAAGAAGAAGAAGAGAGGAAGAGGAGAACCAGCGAGAGAAAGGAGGGGGAAGGTTAAGGGGAAGACAAAGGAGAGGAGAGGCAAGTAAGGGAAGAAAAATAGGCAAGTAAAGAAAGAGAAGAGAAAAGCACGGAAAGGGAAGAGGCAAATAAGGAAACTGAACTGACAAATAAGGAAAGGGAAGAGAGAAGTAAAGAAAGAGAAGAGACAAGTGGGGAAAAGAAAGAAAGGAAGTAAGGGAAGATAAGACGTTAGTAAGAAACAGAGAGAAGCGAGAAAAAAATAAAGAAAGAAGGAAATGGAGGAATAAAACGAAAGGAAGAGAGAACATAGACGAATATTAAAAGAGGAAAAAAAGGAATAAAGAAGAGAAAAACAAAGAAATGGAAAAGAAAAACGAAAGAGAGAAAGAGAAAAAACGAGAGAGAGAAAGAAAAAAAAGAAAAGAAAAAGAAGGAAATGGAGGAATAAAACGAAAGGAAGAGAGAACATAGACGAATATTGAGAGGAAAAACGAAGAAAAAAAAGAAAAAGAAAGAAATGGACGAGAAAAACGAAAGGAAGAGAGAACATAGACGAATATAATGAGATGAAAAAAATGAAAAAAATAAAAGAAAAAGAAGGAAATGGAAAAGAAAAACGAAAGAAAGAAAGAACATAGACGAATATTATAAGATGAAAAAAGATATAAAAAAAGAAAAAGAAGGAATTGGAAAAGAAAAACGAAAGGAAAAGAGAACATAGACGAATATTATAAGCTGAAAAAATTAATGAACAAATAAATAAATGAACAAATAAATAAAAGTAGATAGATAAATACATACTATTTCCTTGACAAAAAGAAAAGAAAATGATTTGAATGATAATAATAATGATAATAATAATATTAATGATGATGATGATAATAATAATAGTAATAATAATTATAATAATAATAATAATGATAATAATGATAATAATAATGATAATAATAATAATAATAATAATAATAATAATAATAATAATAATAGTAATAATGATAATAATAATAATAATAATAATAATAATAATAATAAGAGAGGTGAAAAATAAAAAGTTTTGTCTGAGAATCTTGATTCATCCTTTCATACTATTTCCTTGACAAAAAAATAAAAAATAAATAAATAAATAAATAAATAAGAAATAGATAAAGCTATAATAATAATAATGATAATGATAATAATGATAATAATAATAATAATGATAATAATAATAATAATGATAATGATAATAATAATAATAATAATAATAATAATAATAATAATAATGATAATAATAATAATAATAATAATGATAATAATAATGATAATAACAATAATAATAACGATAAAAGAAAAAGAGGACAGATTCCCCTTTCCATACTATTCCCTTGACACAAAGAGCAAGATTGCATTAGCTCAGTCGGGCTGTCAATCATATGTCACGCTTTGCCAGGTCTTGCGTGGAGCTGGGTCTTGGGGAGAGATGACGGCAATGGGTGAAGGGCGTGAAGAGTGACTGTGTTAAATTATTTTATTGCTTTCACTGTCTGTCTGTTTGTCGTGTCTGGTTGCTTGGGTGGGTATCGGAGTTATGACTGTCTTTTTTTCTTTTTATCTATTTCTGTTTGTTTCCTTTTTTGTTTTTTTCTTTGGGGTTCTCTTTCTGTATTTTTCTTTCTTACTCTCTCTTTCTATTTATTTTTTTTCTCTCTCTCTCTCTCTCTCTCTCTCCCTCCCCCCCCCCCTGTCTCTCTCTCTCTCTCTCTCCCTCCCTCCCTCTCTTTCCCTCTCTCTCTCTCTCCCTCTCTCTCTCTCTCCCTCCCTCTCTCTCTCTCTCCCTCCCTCCCTCTCTCTCCCTCTCTCCCCCTGCTGAGCCCCCCTACCGCGCCTGCCTCTGCCCTGCACGCCTCTGCACCAACAGGACAGCAACTCCCTCCTCCAGTTCCCTCTGTCAACAGGAATCCCCGGAACCGGATCGTCTGTTTCCCTACACCACGAACGCGGGCAGGGCGGGGTGGGCGGGGTAGGGGGGGGGGGGTGCGTGGGTATAACAAACCCCTCAAAGACTGGTGCCAGCGGTGGAACCCCCACAAGATGCCCCGTGTCTATCTGTTTATCTAGATCACTCGCTCTCATTCTCACTCTCTCTTATTCTATCTCCCTCCCTCTCTCTCTCTTTCTCTCCTCCTCCTCCCTCTCTTTTTCTATCCAACTAGCTTTTTTTACTCTATTCCACTCGCTCCCTTTCTCTTTCTCTCTTTACCTACCCCCCCCCCCCCTCTCTCTTTCTTCTAACTCTCTCTCCCTAAAACAAGTGTGTGTATAAGACACTGATAATTATTCAGGTCTTGAGATAAATAACACTAAGGGAACAAATTCCTTACTTTGACTTTATTGCATGTTTGTACTAATTTACATACACACCTTAAAAAAAAACATTAATCTCCTGCCTTGGGAACAATGTACTCTTTCTTATTATTATTTTATCATTATTTAATTTATTTATTT
>NC_091557.1:34546640-34549140 GCF_042767895.1 Penaeus vannamei
ATACTTAGCGCAGCCTCATGAAGTTGTTATCACTATTAAGGTGTTCGTAAAGTTGCTTTAGAATAACGAACAAAAGGTGATGCAGAACTGTTAGAAGAAATGAACTAATATACATATATATATATATATATATATATATATATATATATATATATATATGTGTGTGTGTGTGTGTGTGTGTGTGTGTGTGTGTGTGTGTGTGTGTGTGTGTGTGTGTGTGCGTAGAGATAGATATAATATATATAATATATATATATGTATAAATACATACATAGACACACACACACACACACACACAGAAAGATATATATATAGAGAGAGAGACAAAGAGAGACAGAAAGATATAGAGTCAAACAAACAAACCAGCAGGTAGACAGACAGACAGTTCGCGTAAAAAAACAAAAAAAAACAAGAACATGTAAATACATACAAAAAAATAATAAATAAAAACAGACAATAAATAGATAAATAAATAAAAAAGTGCACACGATTTCCCTCCGACCAAATGAAGAGACAAAGGATTCCCCAAGACGATCTCTCGATTAAGTAGAAGGAACTAGGACTCGGAGGCCGATTTCAAGAGCGGCTTTTGAAGGAGGGTTTCCTAAGTGGGCTTCTGTGCGTGGCTTAAGGCCGTCTACGTCTAAAGGGGAGGTTTAAGAAGCTTCGAAAAAAAGGTTTGGGAGAGAAAGACTTAGGTAATGGGTCGTGGATTTTTTTTTTTTTTTTTAAGCTACGGGGGGAGTTAGTTTGAACAGCTGTTTTGGTGCTGTTGTTGGTGATGAGGTTGTTGATATTGTTGACAATGTTGTTGATGAGGTTGATGTTGATGATGAGGTTGTTGATGTTGATGATGAGGTTGTTGATGTTATTGATGAGCTTGATGAGGTTGTTATTGATGAGGTTGTTGATGTTGATGTTGTTGATGATGATGTTGACGATGTTAATGAGGTTGTTGATGTTGGTGAGGTTGTTGATGTTGCTGTTGATGAGGTTGTTGATGTTATTGATGATGTTGATGAGGTTGATGTTGATGTTGTTGATGAGGTTGTTGATGAGGTTGACGATGTTAATGATGTTGTTGATGTTCGTGAGATTGTTGATGTTGTTGATGATGTTGATGATGTTGCTGATGATGTTGGTGAGGTTGTTGATGATGTTGATGATGTTGATGATGTTGCTGATGATGTTGGTGAGGTTGTTGATGATGTTGGTGGTAGTGTTTTTGTTGGTGTTGTCAATGTTGTAGATCCTGTTGTTGTTGCTGTTGTTGATGTAGATCTTGTTGTTATTGTTGTTGTTGTAGATCTTGTTTTTGCTGGTGTTGATGGTGATGGTGGTGATGTCGAGGTTGCTCTTGTTATCATAACTGATTTTGCCGTTGTTACCGTTGTTGTCGATGTTGTAGATGCTGCTGCCACTGTTGCTGTCATGCGATGCCCCTTTCCCTTACCTCTGTTGACGCTCGACTTCTATGGCGCTCTGTTTTGCATTTCGTTCCCCACACACCATTAAATATCCTTCTAAATCTTTTAGTCATTCGCTGTGCTTCCATTTCATTTCCCTCTTTTAAATACGCTTCCGTTTGGTTCTGACCCGGCCTCTCTATCTCTGACTCTTCCAAGCTTTGTTTCTACCATTTCACTCTGCATTCAAACATAATAATCCTTGAAAATCCGCTTATACACACACACTCACACACACACACACTTACTACCTTGTTTTCTCATATTCCTTTATCTATGCACTGCTTCCTATTCTATCTATTTATCTATTTATCAATCAAATATCTATTTTCCTGTGTTTCTATTATACATCTACTTCATTTATCTGTCTATATTTTCTCCTGTACCTTCATCTATGCACACACACACACAGAGAGAGAGAGAGAGAGAGAGAGAGAGAGAGAGAGAGAGAGAGAGAGAGAGAGAGAGAGAGAGAGAGAGAGAGAGAGAGAAAGAAAGAGAAAGAGAAAGAGAAAGAGAAAGAGAGAGAGAGAGAGAGGGAGAAACTGAGATAGATATATAGGTAGATAGAGGGGAGAGAGAGAGAGAGAGAGAGAGAGAGAGAGATGGAGAGAGAGGCAGAGAGAGAGAGAGAGAGGAGAGAGAGAGAGAGAGAGAGAGAGAGAGACTGATAGGTAGACCGATAGATAGATGGAGAGAGAGAGAGAGAGAGAGAAGAGAGAGAGAGAGAGAGAGAGATGGAGAGAGAGACAGAGAGAGAAAGAAAGAGAGAGAGAGAGATAGTAAAATAGGTAGATTGATAGATAGATGGAGAGAGAGAGAGAAAGAGAGAGAGTGACCGTAGGTAGATAGATAGAGAGAGAGAGAGAGAAAGAAAGAGAGAGAGAGAGAGAGAGAGAGAGAGGAGAGAAAGGGGGGGTAGATAGAGAGGCAGAGGTAGATAGAGAGAGAAGTAGAAACAGAGAGAGAGAAATGGAGTGGGGTGGCTTAGAAACAGGAAGAGAGAGAGAATAAGAAAGAGAGGGATTTGGAGA
>NC_091557.1:34584140-34586640 GCF_042767895.1 Penaeus vannamei
GACAGACAACCTCCCCTCCCCCCCAAGTACCTGGTATACGAGAAGGGGATGCAGAACGTTGCCATGGTGATATCCGACACGGCCAGGTTGATGAGGTAGCATCGGACGGACGACCTGCCGGACCAGAATTGGGACCTTCTTTTAGAGTTACAACTTCTTACTGATAAGATGGCTGTTTGATAGCTTCTGTGGGTTCTGTGATGCTCTGTCTGTTGGGTCTGAGTTGGGTTGAGGGTGTAGGAGCGGTTGTCTGTCTCTCCTGTTGTTATGCTGCTGTGGTTGTGGGGGTTGTGTGTCTTTTGGTTGTTGTTTTTTGTTGTTGTTGTGGTTGGTTGTTAATGTGTGATGCAGGTGTGGTTTATAAGGGCTGAAAATGGGTGATATCTAGACTATCCTTCATGCACAAGACGAATAAATACTATTGTTTTTTCTCATTTCTACTGGTATTTTGCTATCTAGTATTCTAATTCAATTGTCGGGACTAGATATATTTCCATGGTATCTTCTAAGGCTATTTATGTCTCTCTCCCTAATTTCTCTCTCTCTCTCCTCTCCTCTCTCTCTCTCTCTCTCTCTCTCTCTCTCTCTCTCTCTCTCTCTCTCTCTCTCTCTCTCTCTCTCTCTCTCTCTCTCCTCCCTCCTCTTTCTCCTCCCCCTCTCTCCTCCTACTCAAACTTCCTAGCTTGACTCACTCCTTCCTCCTCGACTCCCCCTCACTCAGTTGATCTCTTGCCTCACTTACTCTATCTCCTTCCCTTGATTCGTCTATTCTCTTCACTCGCCCTTTCTCCCTTCAATCCACCCTTGCTCCTCTCTGTATCCATTCCTTCCCTTTGGACTTGCCCTTTCCCCTCGAATGCTCCCCTCTTCTTGATATTTTCTCACCCTAACCTCACTCTATCCTCAGCCTAATCTCACTTTATCCTCATCCTATCCTTATCCATTCCTCATCCTACCCTTACCGTAACCTCCCTCTATCCCCCCGCTATCCCCCTCCCCTCCCCCTATCCTTCCCATAACCTCACCCTGTCCTCGCCCTATCCTCACCCTATTCTCAACCTAACCTCATCCTATCCTTCCCCTAACCTCACCCTGTCCTCGCCCTATCCTCACCCTATTCTCAACCTAACCTCATCCTATCCTTCCCCTAACCTCCCCCTATCCTCCCCCTAACTTCCTCCCATCCTCCTCCTAACCTCCCCCTATCCTCCTCCTATCCTCCCCCTATCCTCCTCCTAACCTCACCCTATCCTCCTCCTAACCTCACCCTATCCTCACCCTATCCTCACCCTGTCCTCACCCTTTCCCCTTGACTCACCTCCTCCCGAAGGCCAGCACGAGGATCACGGTGATGTTCCCGACCAGACTGAGGACCGCCGCCAAGGAGTAAGCGACGATGAGGAACACTTGCACGTCTTCGGACACCGCCTCGAGACTCGGGAACACCGGCGAGAGGTCGAAGTCGAAGTCAAGATGCGTCAGGTTGAAACGACCGCGCCTCTCGAACGTGTGGTTGCCCTCTTCCTCGGCTAAGGCTCCTCCGCCGTCTCCTAATCCTATTCCTAATCCGCTGCCACCGTTTCCTCCGAGTCCCGCTCCGCTTACTCCGTGGACGAGGAAAAAGGAGGCGTTCGTGGAGTCGTTCGCGTAGACCGGATGCATGGATTCGAACATGACGTCAGAGGTGTGGTTGGGCGCCATTGCTCTCCGGGTGTCCAGGGGAGACTTGCGGAGAGCCTGCAACAGATAGATAATTCGTAGATAGATAAATGGACTGATAGAGAGATAGATAGATAAACGATAGATATTTCATAGATAGATAGATGGATAAATAGAAAGGATAGATAGATAAAAGATAGATATATGATAGAGAGATAGATAGATAAAGAGAGAGGATAGAGAGATAGATAGATAAAAGATAGATAAATAGATAGATGATAGAGAGATAGATAGATGGAGAGGAGGTAGAGAGAAAGATAAATAAAAGAGAGATAGATAGATCATAGAGATAAATAGATAGATGATGGAGATAGATAGATGAAAGAGAGATAGAGAGATGATAGAGAGATAGATAAAAAAGAAATAGATATATAGAGAGATGGATAGAAGAGAGGTAGACAGATAGATAGACAGACAGATAGAGATGCTAGAGAGATAGATAGATGATAGATAGAGAGATGGATAGATAAAAGAGAGGTAGATAGATAGATGATAGGGAGATAATTGAGAAATGGATAGATAAGAGAGAGAGAGATAGATGATAGAGAGTTAGATAGGTAGATAGATGAGAGATAGATAGATAAAAGAGAGATAGATAGATAAAAGAGAGATATATAGATAGATAAAAGAGAGATAGATAGATAGATAGATAGATGATGCAGAAATAGATAAATGATAGATAGGTAGATAAATGATATAAAGATAGATATATAATAGAGACAGAAAGTTGATACAAAGATAGATAAATGATGGATAGATAGATAGATGATAGATAGATAGG
>NC_091557.1:34591640-34594140 GCF_042767895.1 Penaeus vannamei
GTTTGATTAAATTTTCCTCTCTCTCTCTTTCTTTATCTATCTATCTATCTCCATCTATCTCTATCTATCTATCTATCTCTATTTATCTATCGATCTCTATTTATCTATAAATTTATCTATCTATCTCTATCTATCTATCTACCTCTATCTATCTATCTGTCTGTCTCTAGCTATCTATCTGTCTTTCCCTTCTCTCTCTCCCCTCTCTTTCTCTTCTGTCTATTACTCCATACTATCTTTCCCTTCTCACGGTCACTCTCTCTTTCTCTCCCTCCCCTACGTTCTTCTTTCCTTCCGGAAGATACTTATATCCTGTCGATCTCAACTACAAGCTCGCGGTGACTCTAACGATAGAACCAGCATATTGGTTTCACAGAACCAGCGTCTTGACCATCCGTAAAGAGACGTGCGGTGACGAACGCTAAAGCCAGCATATCGGTTTCACAGAACCAGTTTCTTGACCATTCGTAAAGAGACGTGCGGTGACTCTAACGACAAAGCCAGCATATCGGTTTCGCAGAACCAGTTTCTTGACCATCCGTAAAGAGACGTGAATAGAAGTGCCTACCTTTTGAAAGCGTTGAGCCTTGTCACCCCTTTCTGCGTAAAAAGGGTAGAGGGTAAGTATCTGTTTTGAGCCACGGGGAGAGATAGGGGAGCTGTGTTTCCTTTTGGACTCGAGTTCGGTGGAAAGCGGAGAAGTTAGGGTCCTTGATGGAAGGATTTTATTGCGCTCAGTGTTTGAGGAATGAATCATCGATTGGGTTTGGTTATGGTAAGGATTTGGTGCTGAGGATATACAGGGGTTTGACTCATATATATCATGAGAATGACAGCCACGTGCAGAGACACTAAAATATCCACCAAGTTTAATAAACACAGATATATACAACCCCAAACATATACATGTACACACACACAAACAAACACACACACACACTTACCCATACACACACAAACGCAAACAAAACAAACACACACACACACTTACCCATACACACACAAACGCAAAAGAAACAAACACACACACTTACCCATACACACACAAACGCAAACAAAACATACATACAGACACACACACACACACGCAAACAAAACAAACACACACACACACCTACAGACACAAATACAGGCTCTCTCCCCCCCACCCCCCACCCCCAAAAAAACATAACAAATACCCAAATGTGCTTCCAACCTCCCCTCCGTGTCTAACTTTGGGACCATCAATCTAATCAAAGACGAACTCTCGCGTCTGGACTGGCTAATCTGAGCTCCATAAAGGCAGACTAAGAGTGGCAGCGGTTTTTTTTTTTTTTTTTTTTTTTTTTTTTGCCTGATTTAGGGTGAAATAATGAGAGCGAAGGACTGAAAGGGAAGGCAGGGAAAGCAATCATAAAGAGAGAGATAAAGGGAAAAGGTAAGAAGAAAATTTAAAAAAAAAGAGAAGAGAAGAGAAGAAAAGAAAAGAAAAGAAAAGAAAAGAAAAGAGAAAAGAAGAGAAGAGAAGAGAAGAGAAGAGAAGAAAATAGAAGAGAAGAGAAAAGAAATATATATATACATCTATGAAAGAGAAATATGAAAAGGAATGGAAAGAGTCAGAGAAGAGAACCCCGAGAAACATTTGCAACTTCATATACACCATTTGCAATATAATTCACGATTTTTTCATATTCGCAATTTCCCATAATTTACAGCATCCTTTTTGCAACATTATTATCTCATTTAGAAAACACATTTTTTGTAGCTTTTAATTATCATTCATAGGATCTACACCACAAAAAAATTATTTCATTTTGCAGGTCATTTCCATCGTCACTTACACGGTCATACGAAATCAACTCTAATTTTCAAATTAGTTGATTTATAATTACATATAATTACGGCATCAGTTTCACCCTTTGATCACTATTTTACTTCTTACAATTTTCATTTTCATTTGTATACGTCTATGTTCAGCTTCATTTTCAATGTCCTTTTACGTAAACAAATCAAAGCATACATAAACACTATATAAAGAGTGACTGAATAGATAAGTAAATGAAAATCGATAAACAAAAAAAAGTGAATAGAAAAAAAAGAAATGAATAAATGATTAGAATATAAAAAAAGTAAATAGATTCATAAACATACGAACGACATGGAATTCAAAAAAATAACATAAAACATTTTCATAAATAAACGGACAATATGAATTTTAAAAAAACACGAACACAAAAGACAACTATATATCCATTTCATCGAATAAGACACGATAATCAAACAAAACCAAAACAAAGCGAAAAAACGAACAAGGGAAAGGAAGAAAACAGAGAAAACAGAGAAATAAAAAGGCCTACCTCCATTTTTCAATCACACCTGTTCAACAATCACTGATTTCTGCGCGTGCGAATATCCGCACGAGGTGTAAATCGTTTGCATGTTGACGTGAGGATGCTATGAGGCAGGGAGAGGGAGGGAGTGATAAGAGAGAAGGAGGAGGAGAGGCAGGAGGCGAATGGAG
>NC_091557.1:34601640-34604140 GCF_042767895.1 Penaeus vannamei
TCATCCTTCAAGGACTGGACCCAACACCCTAATTAGTCGAGGTAAACAATCCCGATCGCCCGAAGGCAGGATCCGGAATGGAACGACACATCAGGGAAAAGCGAAGGAAACCAATATTATGGAAGTTAGAAGGGAAGGATTGATGACTTATTCGTCCAAGTGGAAGATACTAAAGCGTGGGACCGACTCTTTCGTTGTCATTTAATTAGCAGAGTTTTTCTAAGTGACGATGTAGAGTTAACCTTAGAATTTCATCAAATTAGTAGAGGAGGAAATGTCCTACTTTTTTATAATGTTTATTGCTACGATTCACAGTGCGGTATGCCTTCCGATTGTTTTTCATGTGATTACAGAATTTTAGAAATAGATACAATTGGTAGTTATGATTTATATGACCGGCTGTTCGTCGGAGCTCATCGCAGGGGTTAGTTTTGTTTTCCCTGATAGTGTCATAAACGGTGGATTAATTCTAAGATATTCATTGGTACCAAAAGTATTACTGGTATAGTAATCATTGGGCATGCTCTGGGTCAAAGGGTATTGGCAGCGGTAATGAGACGACTAGGGGCGTGGAGCAACACACAGGCACGGGCGTCAACAATGGGCAGAGCAATTGAGGAAGACTCGTTCCTGGGGAGTAACCAGCGAAGGCGGTCTGAGAGCAAGTTCAGCTTGTTGGACCAGCTCTCTCCTGAGCCGGAAAAGCACCCAGAAGTTGACGTTTAGGCCTATCAAGAGTGATTGGGCAGACCGGGAAAAACCTTCCAATGGCGCTTTCATCTCATTGCAGAAAACAAGGTAGATGCCCCTTCATTCCTCTGCTCGGCCCCATGGTGGTCGCTTGTAGGTCCATGTCCAAAGGGGCAAAGTGATGCGGCTGAGAGTGCGATAGGGTTAACGTAGTTGAAAATAGCATGTTAAAAATGTGAGAGCAGCAAAAGATATAAGATAAAGTAATGTAGCCGCTAGTCTCCCCAAGAAAACTATATTTTGCTAAAAGTACCATAAGTAGTGAGCGAAGATAAAGTTAGTAATTACTGTTTGCCAGTGTCACTTCCAGACGTGTCATATTATGTCCATTGCCAAATTTTATTTCTCTATAATTAGTCAGTTTATTGATTGTGTATGTAAGTGATAATCTTCTATATGTTTTATATAAAACTGTTGTCCCCGTTCAGTTAGCTATGGATTTTAGTAAATATTTTTTTTCTCTTTATCTAATGTCAATGATGTCATATAATCCAATAAAGTTTTAATATTGATAAGTGGCAATAATTTTCACAATGACAATATTTTCTGAATGGGGGGGGGGGGCTACTTTAAGAAGAATATTGGTTCTGCATTTAAAAGATCTCTATGTTTATTTCAATGACATATCAATATCATGAAATTTAGTGTGAAAACTAACAGAGAAAATTAGGAAAATTATCTATAAAAGGTTTGTTTGTTTAAATGTCAACTATTAAGTGTGGGGGGGGGGGGAGGGTAAGTTGGGATAATCGTTGATAATCGTTGCTTTCATCTCACACACACATATGTCAAGTGCCGAGTATCAGAAATCTTATTTTACCCAGAAATTGAAGGTTGTAATGCTTGATAAATTAATTAATATTATTGGTGAATCCATATGTATTGAATTGTAATAACTCAAACAGATCGTTGCTTCCATTTCGCTCACAGAGAGAGAGAAAAAAAGAGGGAAATTTCGTGACAAGAACAACACGCTATGATTCCAGGAGCCCATTGTCTGTTGAAGTTGTTTCTTTTTATCATATACTTCTTTGAGGCGCCAATACAGCAACGGCAATTCCCATTGTGCCAAGGAATGAACTAGGGGGAAAAGGGAAAAAAGGGAACAATAGATCAAAATAAAGTATAGGAAAGAAAAAAATATAAAAGTTGGAAGAGGGATTGATGGCTTATTCGTCCATAACGGAAAATAACGGTAAAAGAAGGCGAGTGTTTCGATCCCATCTCGCTTATATTTATTCTATCTTTGTGATTATTATTGATTTATAATCAGGAGGCAAAGGGAAGATGTAGAGTTGACCTTAGAATTTTATGAAGTAGAAGAGAATATTATTTTGGTTTTCTTACATTTATTGTTATGTTTGTTGTGATGTAATGTCTGTTTATTATCATTTGTTTATAGAACAAAAAGAAATTGGCTAAAAAAATCCATGACCCTTAGACTTTCGCCAAACGCTCAACAGGTTATAAATTCAACCCACTCCACAAGCCTTTGTAAGGCCGTAAAGTTATGATTCTTATGTTAAATTTAGGTAAGTCAACTTTTTTGTTTGTTTGTTTGTTTGTTTGTTTTTTGAGATTTCCTTCTAACCGAAAACCCTGATAATACCGAAGTAACATTATCAGTATTAGTATTAGAATTGATCTCGACAAAGTGACAGCAGTAAGTTAGTAGGAAAATATTTTAGTTTGTATATGAAAAGATCTTGATACGTGTGAGTGTGTGTGTGTGTGTGTGTGTGTGTGTGTG
>NC_091557.1:34664140-34666640 GCF_042767895.1 Penaeus vannamei
GACCAAATAGATAAACAAATAAATCATATTCTTGATCCTTTTCCCGCAATCTCCATCTGTCTGAGAGGTCTGGCTACTCAGGAAACCCGTATCGATTCTTAATCACTCGCCTTCCCACTTTCCCCAGATAATTGAAACGCTAATTGAGCTGGCAATTAAGATTAAATCGACCCTCAAGCGAAAGAGTTGAATTCAGAACGTTTATCTTTAGCAGTCTTGTCGCGATAAAGTAACGTCTTGTGGGAGTCTCGTGATGGCGCGCTAGTGGCTTCTAAGTTAAGAATCGTGGCCTCGTTCTTGTTCTTTATTTCTGGTCGTGGAAAAAAGTGAAGAATGTGGGATTAGAGGGAAGAGGGAAGTGGAGGGAGAAGGGAAGTGAAACGAGAGAGGGGCGAAGGGAAGGGCGTCTTAAAACTTGCGACATTTCGTGATGGTGGGAGTGGTGATGGTGATGGTGGTGATGATAATGGGAATGGTGATGATGATGACGATGGTGATGATGGTGATAATGGGAATGGTGATGACGGTGGTGGTGGTGGTGATAATGGGAATGATGATAATGATGGTGATGGCGACGATGAGGATGATGATGATGAAGATGAGGAGAAGGATTATAATCAAGATGTGGATGATGAGGAGGATAAGGATGATCAAAATGGATAATAATAAGGATGGGGATGAGAATGATGATGGTCGTGGTGGTGATGACAACAACAAAAACAACACATACAGCAACGACAATAACGGAAGGGAATCCATCCGACGAAGAGGCAGAGAACGCAATAAGGAATTTATTTACCAATATAGAGAAGAAAAAAGTTTTGAAATTGATAAATAGTGTTATGGAGAGCGAGTGGAACGACGGAAGAAAATAAATAATAATAGAATAAGAAACAAAAACAGAATGAGACAAAACGAAAAGGCACAAGTATATAATATTATCACTAGGGGGGAAAATGTCAGAACTGTCGCGTGGACGAAGCCGAAATCCGTTGATTGGAACGAGAGTGTGGAGAGAAATGAAGAAAAATAAATCGGTTACTGCTGATTATAGCAGGTTGTGCAAAGAACAGAGAAGTACAGTAAACAGCTTATCCGAACGCAAGATATTGACAGGTTGTGTACAGATCAAAATAGTACAATACACACCTTATTACCGGAACGCAAATTATTTCTAGGTAATGCAGAGAAGTACACAGTACACAGCTTATTACCCGAACGCAAAATACCGACAGATTGTGTATAGAACAAAGACAGTATAATACACAGCATAAGACTCGAACGCATTTTTTTTCAGATTGCGAATTCCTAAGGCGTCGTTACGAACACTTTAACATTATCGTATTTCTGGTCAATTATATTTACGAGCCTATTTTTTATTTGCATGGCACTGGCGCATCAATTTCTGTTTGTAGAGTAATAAAAAAATATATATAAGTATCAGTCATAATACTCTTGATGTCTCGCTTGAAAAAAATAATGTTCCCGTGGCTTCATAAACTCTTTGGTGATGTTAATGCCATTAGTAATAGTAATGATATTCGTGATGATAAGAATAATGAAATATGTGATATTGATGATGAGGATGAGGATGATGAGGATGAGGATGATGATGATGATGATGATGATGATGATGATGATGATGAGGATGAGGATGAGGATGAGGATGAGGATGAGGATGAGGATGAGGATGATGAGGATGATAATGATGTTGATGATGATGATGATGATGATGATGATGATGATGGTGATGATGAGGATGATGATGTTGATGATGGTGATGATGACGATGATGATGATGGCGACGACGATGACGATGATGATGATAATAATGATGACGATGATGATAACGATGATGATTATAATAATAGTAGAAGTAGTAGTAGTAGTAATACTAATACTAATACTAATAGTAATAGTAGTAATAGTAATAATAAAAGTAGTAGTTGTACTAATAGTAATAATAATAGTAATAGCAGTAGAAGTAGTAATAGAAGGAGAATAACAATAATAAAATAATAAAATCATCATCACCACCACTACCGTAAACATCAATACTATCATTATTATCATCATCAATATCATCTTTATCATCATTACTCATAATCCTTACGTTATTCTATCACCTTCATTTATCTTTTCTTTTAAAGGGACATTGCAGTACAGGTATTCTTATTGTTAATGATATAATTATTCATATAATTTTCTTACTGGCAAACAACACAAAAAGTGAAATAATAATCCTGAAATTGGAAATGCAGAAAATGATAATAATGTGGTTAATGATGATAATGATATTATTAGTATCATCATGATTACAATGATAACGAAACGATTATAGTGGTAGTAATAATAATATTGTTATTATCATCATTCTTAGTAGTATCATTGTCATTATTATCATTATCATTATCATTATTATTATTATCATAACTATCATTAATGATGATGATAAAAAATGATAATGATACTAAAAACAACAGTGACAGTAATTACAGTA
>NC_091557.1:34671640-34676640 GCF_042767895.1 Penaeus vannamei
ATTCTTTTAGCTTTATTATTTCGAAGTGAAGAAACGAATGACTGAAAAAGGCAAATAAAACTTGAGGTATTCGAGAGACCCTTTTTCCAGATGGCGATATATCCTTTGTGTCCGCTTAGAAAAGGGATTATTGCCAATTACAGAGTTATTGGAAAACTACTGCATTATATTTCCGAAGCATCAACTGCAATATTGCGCCATATCAAATACCGATGCGCTTTTCCTCTTCTTTTCCGAGAGAAAGTATTATCGTTATCAGTTATAAAGAGTAGTGAATTCCGGTCGTCAATCTATACACTATGCAACATTATATTACGGACATCCAGTGTATTGAATATTAGATGCCCGTAATATAGAGTTAGTTGATGCACCTGTTGTTATAACCATGACTGCTACTAGTTCCATTACTACTTATACATACTGTGATAATGATACTAACGATGATGATGATGATGTTGGTAATGATGATAGCAGTGACATTAATCATGATAGCACTAAGGTGGTGGTAATAATGATAGCAATGATAACAATAATAATAGCAATAAGAATACCATTATCAACATTCTTGTGAATATTACAATCATAATCATAATTACCATGGTCATTGTTATTATCATTGTTATTGATATCTATATTCTACGTGCGTTTCGTCCGTTTGTTGGCATGTTTCTCTTCCGCTTTCTGACTGAAATCACGTTTCATATGAGTACACACATTTTCTTTTTTTATGTAAGATGGGTAATCTATTTCTAGAATAATTTTCCATTTCACTTCGGATTCGAAATCAATTATACATAATCTGCGAGAAGAGATGAAGAAGTAAGGTAGGAGAGGGAGGGGAATTAAGGGAGTTTAAAGACGAAAAGGAGATGGGAGAGGGGAGAAAGAGATGGGAGAGGGGAGACAGAGATGGGAGAGGGGAGACAGAGATGGGAGAGGGGAGACATAGATGGGAGAGGCGAGACAGAGGAAGAAGAGAATACATCATCAGTGGAAAATGCTCGTAATTAGATACCATAGTTTTATGAACTCACGAATTCTATTTTAAGAAAAAAAAAATATTAATTAATGAAGGGTAAACTGTAAGTCTTCAAGGGGAAAAGAGGATTGGTAAGGGGGAAGGGAGAGGGGAACTCGGAGCGAAAGGGGAATGGAAGCAAGAGGGAAGGAAATAAGGGAGCGAAGGAGGAGGAAGAGCTAAGGAAGAGGAAGAGGAGGGAAGTGGGAGGGAGAGAGTGAATTTCAGGAAGAATTGGGAGGAAGAAGAGGTGGTAGAGCGGGGAGGAGAAGGGAAGAGGGAGAAGGGGATAAAGAAGAGAGGAGGCGAGAGGTAGAAGGAGGAGGGTGAAAGAGAAAGAGAGGGGAGGAGGGGGGAGGAATTACCAAAGTCCTCAAAATTAATGTTTTTATCATCACTATTGTCATGATCATTATCCTAACAATTATTATCAGCATTGTGATTATTATCCTCATTATCATTATTAGTGTTATAGTTATCATCATCGTTATCATTATCATGATTATTATCATCATTATCATTATCATCATTATAATCATCATTATTATTCATATCTTTATTGTTATTATTATTAGTAGTAGTAGTATTTCACAGTCATTTTTTAAATAACATCATCGTTATCATTATTACTATATCAATACAGCAAAAAGGAAAGAAAATTTGCCATATTTTTTTTTTTTTTTAAAGGAAGCGAAAATAAATAAAAAAAATAATAATCAAAACGTTAAGCGGCTTGTGTACTAAAAAAATCTGAACTATTTTTCATAATGATTGTTCGTTATTTTATTTTTGTGTCCGTCACTTTCCCTTTTTGAAAATGAAACCGTTACTCGTAAATCTCCCTCAAACCTTACAGATTGAAAAAAACAATATTCACGAGAGAAAGAAAAATGGTTCACATAAATTCAAAATAGAATATATGAGAAAATAAAATAATCGTGACACTGACAAGAACATTCTCGAATCTCGATGAATTAATACATTTTTATCCCCCTTTATAAGTGTATAATATAATGTATTCATTATATTATACACTGACTGATTTGATATTCTATAATACGTACCTGCTACGGCGTCACGTCACGCAAAGAGAGGTGACGGTTCTAGAATTTAAAAAGAAAAAAAAAAAATGCATGACATGGATTTCCATTAAAAAAAAGAAAAAAAAAATATTTACTGACGAGTGGTTAAGCTGGAGGAGCACAGACCCTGGGTACCCCCCCCCCCCGACTGTGATGCCTCTATACATACGATCACTTTAAGCTTCGGGCGTTTAAAAAAAAAAAAATAGAGAAACACACACTTACCTATTGCCTGTATGGTATGCTGTGAACGCCGTCGAATGTCAACAAAAGCACATTATGTCGCATGCTTCATTCGTTCACCCTTTTTATGTCTTATTCTCTCTTTCTTTATCTCCTCTTTTCCTACTCGATTGTCCACTATTGTATTTTCCTTAACTTTTCTTTCTTGGAGTCTGAGGCTTGATGAACTCTTTTGAAACGCTCTAGCCAAACGACATCACCCACACGGCTTGGTTAACGTCATTTCCATTTTACGAGTGTAAATTTGAGTATCTGAATTTTTTTCTCTCTCTCTCAAGCTCTGTTTTCACTTTTTTATCCTTGTTTGTTTGTTTTCCTTATTTTTGTCTGTCGTTTTGTGTTTGCTCTTTATCACTCACTTTTCCTTTCTCTTCACAGTTAGTAATGGAAACACGTGAAAGAGTACAAATCACACAGGAAAAATACGTTCAGTTTTGTGCTTTCAATTATTCCGAAGATAATCTGGAAGAAAGCATTGTAAAGTCTGAGAAAACCACGTAGAAACGAATAAATATTCACTAAGAATATATAAAAACAGCCACATCCACATTGGTGATGTGAACAAGTTACACAATTCAATTCAGACTTTATGCGCGATGGGCGATCACACTTCCAGCTAAATGCAGCACTGGCTAAAATATATTTTTCATCAAAACTATACATAATAAAGCAAAATCCTTGTGAGAGACGTGGGAGAATTATGCAAATACAATGCGGCATTTCTGGGCGACGGCGTTAGGCGGATGTGAACGAGGGAAACGGTCCGGCGTCGGATCTCTGGCAATGGTGCTCCGTTTTTTCCGTCTTCTTCTTAACTCTATCTCGCCGAATTCAACGGTTGCCGCTGACGGAGGAAGCATTTGCATTCATGAATTTTTGGGATCAGTGAGATACCGAATTGGAAGCTGAATTACTCGTCAATTTCAAAGTTTTATTGATGGTAAAAGTCTCCAGGTTTTTTCCTTGGTGTGCAATGATTGAAAATGCGTTTTTTTCATTAACATACGAAAGCTGTACTGAGAATAATTGTCGGTCAATTTGCGTCATCATCACTTTGCAATCTTAACATTTGCAAATATGTCAATTTTGTAGTATTCACACACATACTTAGGTGGATACGTAGACATAAATGCATATGTATATATCTATGTATATATGTTTATATATCTATGTATATATGTGTATATATCTATGTATATGTATATATATATATATATATATATATATATATATATATATATATATATATATGTGTGTGTGTGTGTGTGTGTGTGTGTGTATGTGTATATAGCTATGTATATATATTGGTATATGTACATATGTGTGTGCATATATATGTACATACATACACTCATATATATGCATATATATATGTGTGTGTGTGTGTGCGTATGTGTGTGCGTGTGTGGGTGTGGGTGTGGGTGCGTGTGCGTGCGTGTGTGTGTGTGTGTGTGTGCGTATGTGTGTGCGTGTGTGGGTGTGGGTGCGTGTGCGTGTGCGTGCGTGTGTGTGTGTGTGTGTGTGTGTGTGTGTGTGTGTGTGTGTGTGTTTGTGTACGTACTTGCATATGTATACATGCATATGTATACACACTCAAACCTATACACATGATATGTGTGTGTATGTGCGCGCGCGCGCGCGCGCGTGTGTGTGTGAGCATAAATATTTATTAATTCTTTCACGTACACATATATAAATCAGTGTACACTACAAATACATCTGTATGTTGACCGCTTCTTCACTGTCGAAAAAACACCCAACATGGCCACAGAGACCCACGCGCACGTAGGTACTTCATCACTGAGTGAGCCGCGCTTAACAAAACCAGTTTATTATTTATCAAACGGTCAATTACACGTGTTTCCGCTGAATTGGATATGTGAACAATTATTCATCAGGAATGAGTGTTCAAAAATCGATCATATGTCATTACACTGCCATTGTGTATTGTTATAATATAAAAAAGAATTTTATATTAATATCACAGCTCGGAATGTTCGAATGACAACTTCGTTAAGAGGGAATAAGGAGGAAAAAATAAGGAAAGTGAAACTGAAATAATTCATACGAAGAGGCACGAGTGATAATTATGCCTCTCACGTTCTCTATTTCTACCTCTTTTGTCTTTCATTCATCTATTCATTATCATTATTATCATTATTTCTTTTATCACAATTTTTATCATTACTAGTATTAGTATTATCATCATTGTTATCATTATCATCATTATTATCATTATCATCATTATCATTATCATTATCATGGTCATTATTATCATCACTATCATCAATCATCATCATCATCACCATTACGAAACTCACCATCACCATCATCATCACAATCACCATCCTTACTATCGTTAATGCTAATATTACTATCACCCTCATCACAATCATTTGAACAAATATCATTATGCGACCGAATCATTATGCAACAAAGAGAAAAACTGGATAAATAGAATGTTGAGAATAAGAAACACAGGCAATAATTATAATCATAGTGACGTTGGTGGCAATGGTATCGAAAAGCGATAACGATAACGAAGATAACAGAATAAGATAAGAATAGTAATGGCAGTTATGTTAGTAATGATAATGATGATAATGACAATGATAATAATAGGTCGAAGAAAGCGAAGAAGAATGATAGTGACAAAG
>NC_091557.1:34696640-34704140 GCF_042767895.1 Penaeus vannamei
TGTATGGTATAATAAACCAAGTTAAACACGTTGTTTAATAATAATAATGATGATGATATCAACACCAAGAACTATAAAAACTATCATCATGGTAATAATCTCATGACGATAATGACAACGTAATGAACATTAACAATAAAAAAAAAAACTTTTGTGCCCGCAGTCCCTCTCCCCTCATCATGTTGGCTCACCTCCATCGAGAACCTTCCTCTTTTTTCTCGCATGAAAGGCTGAATAAATTACCCTGGACCCTCAAGACGATCATCGACTTGTCATACCGTGCATTGCCTGTCATGAAAAGGAGCGTCTCATATCGGTGTCCATTCACCCATTCCGCCTTTGAGGGTTTTCGCTCTCGGGGACAAAAGGTGGTTGCGGGGACGGCTCTGGGCGGGCGTGACGTATGCGGTCATTAGGTTAGATTATGGTGATGAGCGGTGGGGGAGGGGGGAGGGGGGGGGGGGGGGGGGGAGGAAGAAGGGGGGTTGGAGAGGTGGGGGGAGGAGGAGAGGGGTGGGATTGGGGTATGGAGTGGAGGGGAGGAGGATGGAGGGGAGGGGAGGAGTGGTGGGGTGATGGAGAGGAGGGGTGGAGGAAGCGGGGATGGAGGGGAGGGGTGGGGGGATGGAGGGGGTATAAGACGGTTATGTGAATGCCTTTTGGTCTTCTCTTCTTCGGCATAAGCCTTTTTTTTCTCCTTGGTATGCTTCTTCCCCCTTCCTCGCTCATTCTTTCGCGTTTCCTTTCTCTCTTTCTTTGTCTCTTTCATTCTTTCTTCCCCACTTTCTTTTTCTATCTATCTATATCTATCTATCTATCTATCTATCTATCTATCTATCTCGCGCTCGGGGGGAGGGGTCGACATCTAATGTGAAAATATTTTAATCTGTAATTGCCAACAATCAAAACTCGGCATGTACATCAAATCATTCAAAATTTACATGAACATAAAAATTATGAATAACAAAAAGGAAATAATATTCAGCGTCTGTTAATCACACTACTATCAACAAATCACATTGCAAAATTATCCAGAATAAAGAACATTACGTGCAATTGTACCATTCTTTCGGGGAATATACTTCTGTAACGTTTAATTTTGTCATTAGAGAGGCCCTGCCCCCCCCCCCCCCCGATAGAATCATACGGCTGGCAGGGTTATTTCGCGATCCATGATTGGTCTAAAACATCTGATTCTTAATTTGCCTAATAGCGCTTCTTCTTTTAAAGTTTAACAGTTTTCACCAGTCTTAATTACGTTCCTCATGCCTCATTAGTTATCTAAATCAGCACTGGGAAATATGATCGAAAAGTTTAAATTCAAAGGCTTGTTTACCGTATGTGTTTTTCCCTTTCAAATATGGCCTTTTCTCTTCGTTTTTTCACGCACTTTCTCTCCCTATCTTTCTCTCTTCTTTATTTTATTTTTCTTATTTATGCTTTACTACTGGTAGTTTTCTTTTATATAACCATTATTATATTCATTTTTATTTCTTTTATCCTCTCTTCTCTCAATGCACAGTTCTAAATAATCAAAATGGCCGCCGAGAACTTCTAGCATATTCTCTACCGGGAATACAATTAATAATTCCACTACATTCGTTCCTTCACTGTTCATTAACATGTACAATAAAGGAATAATCTGCATTATTTCAGAGCCTTAATTTACATTCTCAAGCGAAAGAAAAATATCACCTCAACTAATCTTTTTCGTTTACAAAAAAAGAAAAAAAATAATAATATCTGAAAAGCGGAGTGCGAGGCGCTTAATTAATATTGTTTTTTTTTTCTTCTTCTTTTTCACTGGCTTTCTCCACTTTAATTTGAAGTCTTTTTTTAGTAGAGGATTCTTTGGGTTCGTTTCCCTTTTCTCGCTTCCCTTTTTTACACATATAACTGCTCCTAAATAATGAAAAAAATAAAGATAGATAAAAAAAAAATTAAAAGGATTCGAAGTTGACTGATTACTGACTTGTCTGGCTCGGCACATAGGACTTAGCTATCGAGTTAGAGAGGTAAAAGTTTTTCGCATTATAAATTGTATATTGTCGTTAATTGCATCATTGTTCTTTACATGTGAACTTTCTCTCTTTTCTTTACATTTCTCCAACTCTCTCTCCCTACTGCCTCTTTTCTCGCCGAATTCGTTAAGTATTTATTTTTCTTTTACTTTATCTTGTCCATGGGTCTTTCTCCTTCCTATGGTTAATTCTTTCTCCACGCATGGCCATGTAATAAAGTTTCTTTATTCCGTATCTCCCATAATATTCCCAGTCTCTGTTATCCTTTTCACTTTCATATTATCCCTATTGTATGCTGTGTAGTGCAATGGTTAACGTGCTGGTCTTGCAATCTTGCTAACCTGCGTTCGATTCTGCGCGCTACCAGTGGATGGTAACCCCGGCCATTCCTTGCACACAGGGGGAGATTTAGAAGCAAAATAAAGTAGTATGTCCCAGCAAAGAATATCCATTGTAACAAATGGAATTTAAACTAAATCTATAAAAAAAAAAAAAAATCGTGTTCAACGTATCCATCATAGCAATATCATCTTTTTCTTAGCATTTAATGTTTTCTTAGATTTTAATATGCTTACGTTCCAACCCACCCACCCACCCCACCCCTCCGCTGTGCAGACATTTCCTTCTTTCAACTTTTTTTTTTCTTTAGAATGGGCTTTCCATAGGGCATTAATATCATGCTGATTATCATCATTTTTTATCTATATTATTCGGGCGCCTCAGTCTCAAAGATGTCATTTAATGCTTGGCCTCATCCTCCCCGCTGATTACACGAGGTCGAGAGCATGGCCTGGGTAGCCCAGTTTGGAGGACGAAGGACGTAGGAAATCGATCTATCCATCCAGGTACGGGAGGTCACAGATGCGGAGGATGCGAAGGAACAGCGAGGCGGCAACACATTTCTTCACACGGAGTGGATGGTACATGAAGAAGTGTATGTCCAGCTACACAAAAAATTATTGTAAGGAGTGTCGAAACATTCAGTAACGAGCAGAACCTTATGTTATGGAAGGGTTGGTATTTTGGGTTTGGAATGCGTTTCGTTCTGAGTCATGTCTCGAAATGGCGTTCCGGGATTCATATGGATTCACTGTGCGATGATTTTATTCCCGTAAGGGATGAAATATACCTTTCAATATTTAGATGTCACACATACCCAAAAGTAGTTGAAAAATCAGGGATACCAACAGTTTCGTAGCATTAACAACTGTTTTTCAAGAAGTATTGTTGCTTGTGCCAGAATGTTTAGCGTGATGTTTTAACGATATTTTTCTGTGTAGCTGTACATACCACTGTGCATTAGTTTCCTGCATTTGGAGAAGGAAAAGTGGTCAGCAGAGCGATGAACTGGAGAGTCCAAGATGGCGAGCTTGTTGCCAACCACCCATTCCATGTTGAACCGAATGCAAGGGAAGGGAGAGTGTTAGCTGCGCCAGTATGTCAGGGACCAAGGCAGGGTCATGAGGCCAGAGAGCAAAGACGTCGTCGACAAACCTCGCCAAACGGAAGGACGAAGGGAGATGGAAAGTTGAAGCTGCGACTCGAAAAACTCCATATTTGCAGTAGTAATAGTATTGTTATCATTGTTTTCATTGTTGTTACCATCATTATTATTACTATTATTTTATTATTATTATTATTATTACTATTGTTATTATTTATTGTCATTATCATTACCGTTATTATTAGCATCCTCAATATTATTATGATAATTAATCTTATTACCATTATTATAATTCGTTCTAATTTCGAGACTTTTATAGAATATATATCAATTAACTGGATGAATCTGTAATCAGACATATTTGCAATGGATGATTAATATTAGTACGGAGAAGATACTTTCAAGGTAAATCCAATTATCGTTCTATTTGATATTAATAACTAATAAGAAAAGTAATTAGAAAGAAATAAAGGGTTCATATTCCTACCTGTTTGTGCCGGACGGATATTCTCAAGAGAAATTAAGTAGAGAACCTCGGACACAGAGACTTCGGAAAATTCCATTATGGGCGCTTTAGTGTGGGGTGGGGCGGGGTGGGGTGGGGGGGAGGGGGTAGGTAGACGTCGGTGGTGAACTTGTGTCATGAGGCCTGTCATGAGCTGTCGTGCACCATGCCACCTCTTCCCTGATGTTGGTAAGATCAGGGTATTTCCGGTCGTGTGAATTCAAGTCATGTTTTTTCAAATGAATACAGTTGTTAATTTAAGGAAATAATCTAATATAAGATAAGATATTAAGATATGACTCCATTATTTTTCATAATCTCCAAATACAAATGCGTAAATAATACATTCGACAAGAGAAATATATTACGAAAAATACTAGGATAAAGAAGCAGAGTATAGAATGATTTGCAGTTCTGTTTATTAATAATACATATGAAAACGCTTCTGGTGAACAATTACCTAAAGACAATAATAACAAGAAGATAATTAACAAAGATTAATCAGTGACCGAATCCTTAATCAATGTCATCAAAAGGAAATCAGCATAGTAATGAGGCGGCCTCCACTCATCACGTGTTTAGATAGTTTATTAATTAACTAAAAAGCCCTCGGAAACATTCAAATGGAAAAGAAAAGAAAAAAAGATAAGATAAAAAGAAGAAAAAGAAATGGAATATATTTTTTTTTCCTTTTTTTATTATAACTTTAAAACACTAAGATCTACACAATGACAATAACTGTAGTAATAATGATAAGGATTATGCTATTAGTGATAAAGATATGAGAGTGATAAATATAGTAATGATAGGAATGATAATGAAAATAATAATTATAATGATAATACTAATTCTAATAATTATAATTATAATAATAATAATAACAATAGTGATAATGGAGTGAAACAATGATGATACAAATGATAATGATGATAACAACAATAATACTACTAATAATATAAATATAAGTAATAATGATAATAATAACAATAATCATAATCATGATAATGATTGCAATATTACTGTTTATGTTGGGTCAGTGGACAAAATCATTCATGAGCATGTGCATGTGTAAAAGCTGTCTGCCCGATGGGTTCCCAGACTACTCACACATTTCCAGGAATAGGAAAAATAGGGAAGTCCATTGTTCCAAGTCTCTTTACGTCATGTGCCAAGAAAACCAGGAATACTTTCCAGCAGACTAATTATGCAATATGCAACTTGGGTCCAACCTATGATCCAGAAACTAAGGCCCGGTCAAAACAACTGAAGCGCTTTGACTCACCACCCCTCAAAGAGGCACATGTCACACCAACGGCAGGCAAGGTCATGCTCATAGTCTTTTAAGACCTGCATGGAGTAGTGATGATGAAATTCCTGGTAAAAGGTACAACAGTTACAAGAGTTAACTACGCTTCACTGCTACAAAAATTGCAGGCGGCCATCAAAACCAAGAGGCTTGTAACGCTGACCAAAGGCGTCTCCTACAAGACAACGCCCCTGTTCACAACTCTCACATTGCCCAGATAGAAGCGCGGTCCTGTGGCGACGACATCCTTCCTCCTCCTCCTTATTCTCCTGACCTTGCATTATCTGGCTCTCACCTCTTTCCGTCCATGAAGTCATTTTTGGAAGGGTAAACGTTTCCAAGATGACAAGGCACTGATTTCTGAGGCGGCGTCATAGCTTCAAACGCAATCTGTGGAGGTCTATGCAAGCGAGGAGTCCACAGCTGCATAAGACGACGGGAGAAGTGCGTCCCTCGTGGTGGGACCTATGCAGTGGAAATAGGATAATTGTGCAACGTCTCATTCCTGTACAGCCATAGGAAGTGAGTCAGGGGAAACCTTCAATGAGCGGCCCTCGAGAATAATGATAATAACAATGATGCATGATAATAATGAAGATAATAATGATGATACTAATAATAATCACAAAATAAAGAAAGAAAAGCAGCAAAAGAACAACACAAAACTCATTACAAAAGCCCAAAAGACCACTGCGCCCCCGCCTCACCCCCCCCCCCCCTACCACCACCACCAGCCTCCCCTTTCGATATGTTGCATTTCCCTGCCACTGCAGATTGCACGCGAGTACATACGGGCAAACACGCTGCCCTTTGGATTCCAATTTCAATTTTCCGTTTGTATCCATTTTTCGTATGAATTCTTTTAATTCCAATATGCGGAATGGGAATGTTACTTTAGTTAATAACAGCGAGTGATACACGAATACTGGCTCAAAAGCGTACAACAGAGAAAAAATATGTATACATCGTATATATGCATATAGTCACGCACACACACATGATAATAATGATGATGGTAAAGATAATGATAATGAATTGTGATATTGATAATAATAACAAACTAATTATTATTATTGCTAACATTATCAATATTAGTATTATTATTACTATTATTATTATCACCATTATCATTATTATGATTATTACATTAATTATAATTTGTTATTAGTATTATCGTTGTTGTTATCACTATGATTATTATTATCAAAATCACCATCATAATCATTATTAGTAGTATCATTATCATTATTATCATTATGATGATTATCATTGTCACCATCACCATCATCATCACCATCATCATCATCATCACCATCATCATCACCATCATCATCATCATCATCAGCTTTTTCATTACAAATTTCATCATCACAAATAGATTAATCATCCTCATAAAAAATAGTATCATTTCCATTCTCATGACATTAACTCGACGCACCTTTCCCACGTGTCACAGAGTCAGCTGATCCGAAAGCACAGCTGATGAACCACACACTTTCCTTCGATAGATAAATAGACTTTCCCCCGAAAAAAATAAAAAGTAATAAATAGATAGATAAATAAATAAATAAAAAATAAAAAATCTTAAAAACAGAGCTTCAAAGAGACGATGCACACAGACCATGGCTGACATCGGGGTGATGCAGTGTCAGTTGTCATATGCCATGACATCTCGGTAATGAAGCTCATGGATCTATGAACAGCTGTTATCAAAGTATTCAAAGGAGAGATAGGATGTAGTGGAGAGTCTAGCGTATATATGCGGATTTTTTGGTACATTAGTAATAGAAAAGGAGAGAGAGAGAGATTAGATGTATGTCGGATTAATAAATGATGGATGTTGATTAAGCTGTGCAGAGAACATGGAGAAGAGAGAGAGAAAGAGAGAGACAGAATAAGAGGGAGAGAGAGAGAGAGACATAAAAAGAGACGGACAGGCAGACATAAAAAGAGAGAGACCGCGAGAAGTAGAATGAGTGAGTAAGAGAGACGGAGAGAGAGAGAGAGAGACAGACAGAGAAGAGTAAGGGAGAGAGAGACATAAAAAGAGAAAGACCGCGAGAAGTAAAGTGAGTGTGTGAGTGAGAGGGGGAGGGAAGGATAAAGAGAGAAGAGAGAGAGAGAGAGCAATAGCAGCAGTGGAAGTATTATGGATGATTATTGGATATGGATAATTTAGTTGATAAAGAGGTTAAAAAGCAAAGAGGGGAGAACAGATGCAGTA
>NC_091557.1:34714140-34719140 GCF_042767895.1 Penaeus vannamei
TTTGCGGCGAGAGGAGACAACAGGTGGAGGAAAACTTGTAGATAAAGAGGAATGCACAGAAGAAAAGAGGGATGAAAGTTAAAAGGAGCAAGGAAGAATACATCGTATTAATGAGGGGAGAGGTGAGGATGCGAGGACTAAAAGTGATAAAGGTAGAAGAATTCAAATAAGGTAAGAGAAAATTAAAAAGGGATCATCCGTCATGGCGACACTTGAACGGGAGCAGATAAAAGCGGATATTCCTCCTTCACTAAATAGATTAAATTCTAAGGCTAACTCTGCACCTTTCCCTCATCTTCTAATTCCAAATTGATAAGAATCACAATAATTTCATTATATCTGCTTGAGTAAAATAGAAACAAATAGAGTTTTCTGTATTCTCTGAGCACACCTAACCATGGACGATAAAGGCATCATTGTCTTGTAATCATTACCTTGTTTCTCATCTGCAATACATTGTGATCTTTTGTTCCATTGCCAATTTGTCCATGGATATATCTCTCTCAGTGGGACCCTGTGCTGGAGATCTCATTTTACACGGTCTTTTTCCCTTCCCCTTTTCGTTTCCTTCTTTCCTCCAACCCCTTCTACTACCCCCTTCCCAAGGCGTAAGAACCGTGTTGAAAGGATGAGTCTGCCTTTGCGCCGGTCAGGAACGGCCTGGGAAGCCATGTTTATTGTCTAGGCCTTAGCCCTCAAGGGGACCCTGATCGGTAGGCTATTTCCCCAGCGTACTTACCATAGCCAGTAATGAAGAATTTGTACCATTACTAGGCGCACTAAGGCCCAGGTCAATACTCAGTCTCCAGGAAACGTGCCTCCTCCCCCTACACCCTCGTCATCATCTCCTCCCCCCGCAACTTTCTTCATCAACTCCCCCATCCTCCCTTATTACTACTCTGCACTACTACCTCTCTCAACACTTTTTCCTTTTCCACATTTCCTCGTCCTTCTCCTTCGCCCACCTCTGCAAACCTCTTGAATACCCTGTTTAGCCCAGCCAAAAGGGGTCATTCCGGCAAAGCCTCCGAAGCAATCAGGCAAAGTTCTCGTTTCGCAGATCGTTCCCGCCTTGTCACAGTCATATCCGAATCCCGAGCTGCAACGTTATCAACTCTAAAGGACTTTATTGGCAAACCGATTCGAGTCCAGCCTCATCCCTGAAGGAGCTACTAATAAGGCGTACCGGCAGCCTGTTCTAAATATACAACTACTCTGTCCGGCTCGAGGTCGGCTTCGAGGTCGCCAGGGGTCACAAGACAGAACTGACCTAAGAGCGATCTCGCATAACTCACTCTCACTACTTCACTCCCTACCCTAAGGGTCAGAACCAACGTCCTAGCTCGTCCCGACAGACCCGTGGAAGCTGACCGACAAGATACAGCCAAAGCTACCATCTAACACCGTTAAGAACACCTTTAATAAAAAAAGAAACAACGAAGATTGTGTGTTTCTCTGACCTGTCATTCAGTATTGTGGGACTCTTTATAACTGAAGGATAGACCATTATAATCCCTCCCTCGGTACTACAATGCTACACCGTTCCCCCGCAGAGGCCATCGTAAGTCCCCCGCCAATATTGCTTTCCGTAAACACGATCCCCTCTTTAATGTTTACATTGGCGGAGAATCCCTTCGACCGACCATATCAACCTCCCGTCAATGTCAGAATTGTTGGCTTCTACATTGTGCCGGACGCTGCCCTATCACGGCCCGATGCCTCTATGCACCCAACTTGTTCATAATCGATCAAGCTGCTCTGCACGGTCACGTGCGTGTGCCAGTTGTGGCGGCTCCTGCAATGTATTTTATAGGAACTGCCCTGCCTGCAAGTCTGAGTCTGAAGAGGCAGCTCTCAGATTCAAATGCATCTCAGATTGGCCATGCATTATGCGACGCCAGACAGGAAGCATGCTGAGGTGTTTCTCTCACGTCCTGCACCAATAATGTCCTTCTTCTCTCCTTCCCAGGATTCTTTCCCTCCTGACTTTTTTCCTAAAACTGCGATCAAATTGCCCTTAAATTCCCTTTCCCTTTGCTAAAAGACACCTTTGCAAAATCCTTTATTTCTTCCTTTGACAACTTTGATCTAATCACCCTTATTAAATCCCACCTTCCTGAACTGCTATGCGACTTTGCATTTAATCCCCTAACCACATATTTGCCCTTTATCACTATTACGCTTTTTTATAGTGTTATCTGACCTTTGATGTCTAGCACATTTACCTTCCTTTGTAACCATTAACCATCTATTCCCATTTCATTCTTTGGCGCAATATGAACTGTTACCCTTGACTACTTCCGTTCCTGTAACCATAGGCCCAAAATAAATATACTAGTAAATCTATTTTTTGTGAACAAAGGGTTGGCGGTAAACATGGTGTGTTTTGGCCTCGCTACATTTTCCCAAACCCGAAAAAAACTCAATTACTCAATTACAGCAATCTACAACCTCCGGCTTTAACATTTATCTGAATTCACTCACTTATCTGTCCTTAATACTTCAACTCTTGGGTGAAAACAAGAGTTAATAGCCGTGCAGGATAAGAATCCGGTTGAAGCCGGATAATGGTGTCTCAGCCATTACTACCGTGGCTTCCTCCCATTTTATTACGAAATGACAGTAAGTACACCAGCCCCTTATAGATAAATACTGTATATAGATACATAATGCATACATACATACATACATACATGTATGTATACAGATGTATATGTATATACATACATATATGTACGTATATGAATATATATATATATATATATATATATATATATATATATATATATATATATATATATATATATATATATGTATATATATATATATATATATATATATATATGTATGTATGTATGTATGCATGTATGTATGTATGTACACATAGATATAAATATGTATATAATTTATATGTATGTATATATTTACATACATGCATACAAATATATGTATACATATATATTTCACTTCACCCACATGTATTTTTCTTTTCATTATATAAGTTGGAGATATCGACTATAATCTCTCCAAACCACCAAATGCTGCAAGCCTCTAATCCAATTTGTTGCAAGGACGTGGTCTGCTTATTTGATGCAATGCCTGCAATATGACGTTGCAGGGGTCATGTCTCCCTGCAAAGAGGTCAAGTCAGTTGGTCAGAGACAGGTAGGCCTATTGTTGCAGTTTGCAATTCTTCTTGTTATTCTATTTGTCTATGTTGACGGAGGCTGTTGGTCACTTTTTTTATCATCATTGTTATAGTTACTTTTATCGTTATCGTTTTCGCTATCAATATCATTATTCTATTATTATCATTATGTTTAATGGTGTCATTTATAATATCATCCTTATTGTTATAATCCGTGTTGCTATCAATAACCGCCATAACAACCAAATAGAGACTTGGATAATGCAATGATAATGATAACAGCACCTTTATCAAATAAAACAGCACGAATGGTATCTATTTTAACAGTACGAATTATTTTAATCAAACAGTGTGAACTCATAATAAGGATTATTTTACCAACAAACTCTCAGCTTCTTTGCTTTTATCTTCATCACAATTTATTATCTCTCTCCTCCGTCTTCTCTAAGCCCCCTTTATTATTGTTGTTATTGTTATCATTATTGTTGTTATTATCATCATTATTGTAGTTATTGTTATCATCATTATTGTTATTTTCATCATCACTATTATGAATAGTATTGCTACTATTGTTTATTGATTATCATGATTGTTATTGCTATTATTATTATTATTATTGTTATCATCATCATTATCATCATCTTTACTAGTATTATGATTGTCCTCATCATCTTCTTCATCATCACTATCATTGTCATTATTATTTGTATTATTATCATTATAATCATTATCAATTCTATACATTTATTATCATGATGTCATAATACATTATAACTAATATTGATAGTGATGATAAAAGTAAGGATTCGAATCATAATGATAATAACTGACGATAATGACAGTTATGAAAATATATTAAAAAACAGAGATACCAATATTATGATAATGATAATAATTGTTATTATGATAATAACATATATATATATATATATATATATATATATATATATATATATATATATATTATATTATAATAGTAATAGCAATGACAACAGTGCTAGCATCATCTAGTCCCTCTAAATAAAAACATATTTTGGGAAATACACTGCCCCAAGAGAAGAGGCGGGGGTGTGTGTGCTTGAGTAGGAGGTACCAAGTGTAGTGAGGTACCAAGTGTAGGGCAGGAAACGACTACTTGGTATTTGCATTCTTGAGCACTTTTGTTTGTATTTTTTGCTTTTGAAGGAGTGAGGAGGATAAGGCTATGGAACTTTTTCTTTCTTGTCTGCTCTCTCTCTGTATTAGATTTTTTTTTAAGGCTATGAAAACTTTTTTTCTTTCTTGCTCTCTCTCTGTATTAGTTTTTTTTCTTTTAGGTAAATATATGGCTAGACTGTTTTCTAAGAACAAAATGGCACTAAACTGTTTCCAACAATTTCCATTTTGTTTTTGCCTCGTTTTTTTTCTTTCTTTCTTTCTTTCTTTCCTTTTTTCTTTCTCTCTTTCTTTATTTTGGTGGAAGTGTGGGGGGGGGGGGTACCAAGGCGTTGCTTTATATCCTACGAGGTCATTCACCTGATAACTTTAATGACGATAGCAGAGACATACAGATACTATGCAATATACTAATTGCTCCAACCGTTTCGCAAAGCCGTGCGGATTAAGGAGCGTTCCCAGTTTCGCAATCACTGATCTAACCGCATTTTTGGAACTCGGGTCTCCTTGAGCAGCAGATCCCCCCACAGGAAAGAAGATGCGCGGCTCCCTTCTGAGTGGAATCCTTGGCCGGACACTGGAGAGGTTTTGCTTAGCATTCCTCTTCTATATCTGCACGTATGTGATGTCATGTGAACACATACTCGTGTACTAATGCATATATACAGACCGACACGTACATGTTTACACAGAGCAA